>NC_084745.1:34711348-34813848 GCF_033978785.1 Entelurus aequoreus | reverse complement strand
AATGTTTATTAACAGGAAAAAATGTCCCTAGCGCTTCCTTATGAGCACCAACGGTGGCAAAAATCTATCCGGTTATAAAGTAGGCTTCGCTACGCATCTTAAAACAAAACCTACCGGTCTGTCAACTAAGTGGAAGGTGTAGTTTTGATAATTTTGTTTTACAACAACAAATAGGCTAACCTAGAATGGTGCTGCTTTTAAATTGTAACCGTAATGTTACCATATATCTCACATAGCTAGGCTAGTGTTGCTAACGTTTGTGTCGTCCTGTTGCACTCCTTCAAGTTGCATTGTTGTATGTGATGTACTGCATCTATGATGTTGGACTATTTCTGAGTTACAGTGTAGATGTAAAAAGTAGTTAAAGTGCACAATACCGTTTCAAAGACTGGCTTGGACAAACAGCTTGTTAGCATAAAGCTACAGACATGCAAAATGTTGCATTCCCATCATCAAGGCTAGTTTTTAGTCAACAAACTTTCAGTACACTTTTGTGAGACCCTCATTTGAAAAAAGCTTTAAAAACATTATAGTGAGGGATCTTTAAGTTTCTCCCATCCATTGTCCCATTAATCCAGTGACTTAGTCGCACCATTGGCAAACACACTGCTTCAAAAACCTTGGTCTGATAAGTCAAAATGTAAAAGGTGAATCCAAGGATAAGAGGTAAAGCACAGTTCAAGGGGACGTCTATTGTTGGCGACGGCAGCTGCGGATCATTCCTCGCACTTGCAGTCACATCCTATTGGTCGCTGTGCGTGTGGCATTTAATCATCCCTGGCATCGAGCTTGTTTCAGACAGTAGAGCTATTGATAGCCTTTTAGCCAACCGTATCAATGACACAGGATTTGTAGCAGATTCCACAATGAACCTTCTTGTCCGCTCTGCCACTTTAATTGGCATGAACTGACTATCACTGAGAGCCATTGGCATGTAAAGTGACATTTTCAGGGTTGCTAACATTACCCTAGTTAGCAGGTCTTTTACAGCCTGACAGAAATAGACATGTGAGGTTTTTGTCAGGATATTGTTTCTGCGATTTTGTAGCCCCTCGCCACAGAAATGTTGTAACACGAGTGTCTTCAGAGATTCTACGTGCCACTGTTTGTTTGCACAGAGGTTTGGGTGTGAGTGATTTAACGTGAGGTTGTGTGCACTCTGCCCGCTGTGCAGTGGAAGGGGTGTTTGTCCGTTGGGCGCCAATGTTTGCATAGGGCTGTCACGATGACTGGGCTGTCTGGCCCAGACGCTGTTCATCTGGAGCGCAGGGGCTACCGAGCAAAGTGCTCTTAAATCGCAGATGATCGCGGTTATCATAAAACTGGAAGAGAAGCAGAAGCGTGATGGAGCACCAAGCCAAAAGCCAAAAGGTACAGCCAAGAGTTGATTACATTTGCTAACATTGTGAAGTGATGACAATAGGATTTAGATTTTTTTCAGGGACTTGCTGTAATAACATAATTTGATTATTTTGGGATACATTTTTGGACCCTAACTGGATCTTAGAGTATACTTGCTACAGGCCAGTTATTACGTATTTGGGCTTACTTCCCACTACTGTTCTATTACTGCAATTTCCCTGACTTTGTGTGTTATTTTCAAGCTTAATTCTAGTCATTCTGATTATTTATCTTGCGTAAGGTGGTGTCTGTCATGAATTACTTGCGAGAGGACCGATCACATTGTTCAAATGATTTGCTTTTTACATTAACGCACTGACGAGTAAGTGAGCGTGCATTGGGTTTTGACTTGTGCTTATTTTGAGTAATAATTTCGCCAGACCTAGTGTGTGTGTGACAATCATTGGTACTTTAACTTTAACTTTATTCTTTGGGTTTTATTAAGAACTGACAACAGTCACTCTATGAATTCTGCATATATGCGTGCGCATTATGTCATGTGACTGGCAAAGCATGGATTTTGACTTTAGGATTATTTAGGGTGCACTTGTACTTCGTTAATCCTACCATACTTGGGATCACTTCAAGCCTAAAGTCTAGCACTGAGGGCTCAATTTTAGTGCATTTCCCCTTTTCTGGCATGATTGGGAGAGGATGCAAAGAGCACGGCATGATGCCTGTGCATGTGTGCAACAGCCATAGATTTAAATAATGCAATCACTTTCCGCCAGTTTTGAATGATAACCAACACAATTAATAGGATAAATCAATAGGAATACTTCAAATACTCCAAAAATCGGCAAGTACATTTTTGCACGTAAAAAAAATACATTTATATAATGCAATAGCTCCTTTCGCAAGTAATTAATGAGAGCTGCCACATTGCAACATAGAACTGAGTTGAAATCAGAGTTTGGGGGGGAAGTGATGGCACAAGCAAACAAGCTAAAGCAAAGTGTGAGTGCCCAAATCCAGTTTGAGGACGCCCTTTCTGAATCCTGGGTTAAAAGAGCGGAGCTGCCTGGAGAGGCTCAGGTGTCATAGACCTGCCATTTGTTTCCAGGCCATTACCTCAGAATAGGAAGCAGTGTGGTGCCACTCAGCAGGATTGATCATCTGACCTCACGCCCACTAGACGCTCGTTTTTCAAATTCATTGGAGAGATTTATTGGTGGAATCCAATCAAACTAATTAGATTTTTTTTATTGGTGACAGACATCAATTTGACTGTGTTTTAAGAGACCGGCCATGAGATTATAGGAGGCCGGGAAGTGCTGTGGGTCAGCTTTGATTGGCGAGTGTGGCGTTGGGGTTAATGTAGCGGAACTCTCTCTCTGCCCTCGGTGCCCCTAACCCCTTCCTCCCCCTAGTGTGGTCTCATCCTCCCAACTGGCCCTGAGTCACGCTTGACTCATTGCGTAGGACGGAGGTAGGGGGTGAATTTTGAGTGATGGGCGGTAAGTGGCCTACAATTGGTCGACACAGGAAGGTGCTGACAGCCAATGACGTGGGCTCAGCACGCTTAGATGGCTGTTTCTCCGTTAGGGATGTAGTTGTGTTATCTCAAAGCAGGAGAGACAGATGTGAGCTTGTGATGGAAAAGACATGAATACAAGAGACTTGTGGAACCCTCTGAGCTGAGGTCTGTTTTTTCCGCATCCTCTTTGTTGCTTCAATTGGTTTTTCAGGTAGTTATTTTTTTGTTGAGGGATTGTTTTTTGCGTCAGAAAGTAATCTTTTCAGCACGACATATGTTGGAGCTGTTAAAGTTTTCCGTGGTGGACCATCAACCACTCAAAGCTTTTTACGGATGAGCTGGTGTTTGTGTATGATTTGTGAGCAGAATTAGACAGTGTGAAGTAAATATACGTTACTTTACCTACGGGGAGTTTCTGCTTTAAAATGTTATTTTCCTTATATGTTTCTCTGCAGTTCAGCACGGCTTTGAGAGCTACAGGGTGCGAGTGAGTGGCCCGGCTGGACTTCAATTGGACTACCCTGTTGTGCCTTATGTTGGACAAAATGCTGGTACAGTGGCTGTCTTGCTTGGCGCTGTTTTCTCTGGACTGGACTCCGGGGAGCTCGGCCTACACAACCACTAGGGCCCAGGGCCTGAGGGGTCGCATCCAGAGAGACCGCAGGAATATCCGCCCGAACATTATCCTCATCATGACTGACGACCAGGATGTAGAACTGGGTAGGCCACTTCTCTTCCATCTTTATTCGGTTTCTACTTAAGTCTTTGTTTTCTGTGGTCGTCCTCTTCACATGAAATATTAAACGTAGCTCTCAACGGCCATCTGTCCCATTAACATTCTAATTATTTGCCACTCTGAGTAAAGGTCAAGTCATTTCAGTCACTCAAACACTACTTGATGCAAAGCCACCATTCTTGTAAAATGGCCTGCCCATTTATTCAGTATTTCCACTCCATACCTCCTCCTTCCCCAGGCTCTCTGCAGGTGATGAATAAAACCCGCAAGATCATGGAGGACGGAGGTACCTCGTTCACCAATGCCTTCGTCAGCACACCCATGTGCTGCCCGTCACGCTCCTCCATGCTGACGGGCAAGTACGTCCACAACCACAACACCTACACCAACAACGAGAACTGCTCGTCACCCTCCTGGCAAGCTCAGCACGAGCCACGCTCTTTCGCAGTCTACCTCAACAACACCGGCTACAGGACAGGTTGGTTTGACAAGGATGTTTGTTTTTTTAAGTAGACAATGTCTAGTGAGGACTTCTAGTGTTATTTTAGCGAATAATGGTATTCCATAATCAGGGTTCGGTACATACAGAACCAACTATCAAACAGTGTTTTCCTGCTCTGGCTGTACTGTATTTGTTTAGGGAGTAAACGCATGACTATAGGAAGTTATATCGAGTACCAAATGTTCTGCACCGAAAAAATGTGATTACGAGCAAATACCTGGCAAGAGCACAATTGTTGTTTGCTAAAACATGCAAAATAAATGTCAACTCTAGGGACGGCGTGGCGAAGTTGGTAGAGTGGCCGTGCCAGCAATCGGAGGGTTGCTGGTTACTGGGGTTCAATCCCCATCTTCTACCATCCTAGTCACGTCCGTTGTGTCCTTGGGCAAGACACTTCACCCTTGCTCCTGATGGCTGCTGGTTAGTGCCTTGCATGGCAGCTCCCGCCATCAGTGTGTGAATGGGTGAATGTGGAAATACTGTCAAAGCGATTTGAGTACCTTGAAGGTAGAAAAGCGCTATACAAGTATAACCCATTTATCATTATTTAACTCCTAATATTCTTTATTTTCTACCATTTACAAAACAAAATCAACAAAATATTTTTTTTAATGTGTGCTAAAACATGCTAGATCAATGTAAACACATAGGGCCTGATCTAATAAAATCAAAATATCACGCTCTAAACAGCGTGTGAAAACAATATAAATTGTTTGTACTATTAGTGTTGCGTGTGATCTACTAACAGTGCGTGTGCAATTGAAAAGTGGTGCAGACCACTTAAATGAGGTTTTTACAAGGACTATACAGTGCTTTCACTACAGAGACACTCGATCATTTACCTATTGCTATGTTTTGTTGTTTTTGTGTCCTGTCCAGCTTCTCAGGCAAATCACATAGTTGATGTAGATGCCCATATAGGCTGTTCAGATTTACTTTACAAAAGAGAAGTGTAGGATACTTCTTTTGTTGCCTTATTTGTATTTGACTTTATTAAATGTATTTATATTATCATTTGGTGCAGCCGGGCCGGAGCAGGAGGGGATAGAAAGAGAAAAAAAAGGGGGAAATTGTGGGACAAGAGGGGGATTAGACAGAGGAAAAAAACAACAGCAAACACAACAACAACAACAACAACAACAACAACAATAGAGCAACATCAGCAAATACGACATGTACAAATATGATGGTAAAAGTGATAGCAAATAAGCAGTTAGCGAAAATAAAAAATGACAATGAGCATTATTACACTACAAATGGAGCAATACAACTACCAATAGAAATAGCGCTATTGATAATGAACAATAATAATAATAATAATAATAATGGATTAGATTTATATAGCGCTTTTCTAGACACTCAAAGCGCTTCACAGAGAAGTGAGAACCCATCATTCATATTTACAACTCATTCATTCATCATTCATTCTCCGGTGTGAGCGGCACCGGGGGCAAGGGTGAAGTGTCCTGCCCAAGGACACAACGGCAGCGATTTTGGATGGTAAGAGGCGGGGAGCGAACCTGCAACCCTCAGGTTTCTGGCACGGTTGCTCTACCCACTACGCCATACCGCCCCAAATGCCCATAATGCAGAAAAATGGAGGGGAAGAAAGAGAAGCAACCTATATTAACCTTGTAGATTGGTAACAGTAGGTTAAGCTTTGTCAGTGTGCCATGTGTTACCCAGTTTAAACTAGGGCAACAACGTTAGTATATGTTTGATGAAAAGTGATTATGTGCATGAGTGTATCTATGTATATGTACTTGTATATGTACAGAATGTGTGTATGTGTTTGTACAGTGAATGTATATGTACAGTATGTGTATATGTATGTTTGTACAGTGAATGTATATGTACAGTATGTGTATATGTATGTTTGTACAGTGAATGTGCATGTGGATGTACAAACTTTGAGTGTGTAGGTATGTACTGTATTTGTGTATGTATGTGGGAGTGTAGGTACCTATGTATGTATGTGAGTATATGTGTATTTGTATGCTATATTTTCAAACAAGCAGCACGTACCACTTTTTATGGGCATTTTAGAAGCAGTCCTACAATGAAACCACTTATTTCTTTAGTGCGCTCTTCAGAGAGGCTGCAGCACTGACTGCGAATGTGAAGAAGAAAATGCATATTGCAAGAAGGGATACAATATGTAAATATCTTATATACTGTATGAAAAACAAACGTCATTAGAAAAAATAACGCCGGAAGACACAAAAACGCATCAATTGAATTAATTTTAATCAGTTCCCGAAGTCATCCAGCAGCAAATAACTGGTAATATGATATATTGCTGAATAGATTTTTCTTGTATTTTTATTTTTGGCAGTCCATACATGTATTTTTATTTTTTGGCAGTCCATACATGTGCTGCAGCACGATTGCTTCCTTTCTCACAGCTATACAAACTGCCAGGTTGCGCATGCCAAATAAAGACGCAAAATGGTGTTAGCAGTTGAGTTTTATTTTTGATAATTAAAACTGCGTGTGCAGAATAATTGTTTGCATCTTTTCCTCCCAGTATTGTGGGAGTTCTGATGATTAGCATATATTCTGAAGCCAGACCCAGTCTAAATGGATTGCGCTCCTTATTCTGCTCACTAAAGAGGCGCAATCCTTTGTGTTTGTTTTTGTTTCTATCAAGTTTGCACATGTTTTAGTACACACAAACCTTTAGTAAGTCATGCCCATAATGTTCTTTATTTTCTTCCAGTCACAAAATGAAAATCAGCAAAATAATTTTAAAAAAAACTTGTATAACATAATGTAAATTCCTAATCTTCTTTATTTTCTACCAGTCACAAAACGAAAATCAACAAATCTGTTCTAGATTTTCAAAAAATTCCCACACCACAACTGTCAATTATGCAACCTTAACGTCATAGCAAAGCTTGACTCAATTGTAATACGTCTAATATGATCAATTTCTGCAAATCTTGGGTCCGTTTTTCCTCCCACAAGTTCAACAAGACAGAGTAACATATCAGGCACTATCCTGATTAATATCTGTAGTAGTGACATCAAAGCATACAATTACATACAGTTCAATGACATGGCCGCTATTTGTCCACAAGTTTATGCAGTCTGTCAATTTCAATGAATCATCAAATATATAAGGCTGCACGTTTTACTGAGAAAACAGTCGTAAATATTTGAGTTCTAGAGGCTTATGCATAAAAACTAACATTAGTTCATTTTATCTTAATTTTCCTAATTAAAAAAGGAGGGACCTTCTTATAATTAGTTTATTGAGCTCAATGCAGTATACATTTTTTTTTTTTATGGGAACGTGCAACTCTTCAGGTTATGCTCCCTTCACCTTTAGCAGACTCACTTCAGACCAGTACCAGCCAGTGCATTTTTTACATTAAGCTCGACTCCACCGCGCTGCCTGCCTGGCTGTCTGCTGTGAGAAATGCAAACATGCTAAGCCTGCCAGGTCATTGTCAAGTCTCATCAGACAGTGTCCATGTGAGTAATGGGAAGGCGGTAGACCGGGAAGCTCGGTGGGGTCTTGCGCGGATGCCGCTTGACCTGCGTTTTTTGCGCTAGTCTGCAATTAGCCTTTACAATGGACAGACTGGCTCTCTGTACAAAACTATATGAACGCACACTTTTTGATTTAGTCAATTCTCTTTCTTTTGCAGCTTTCTTTGGCAAGTACCTCAATGAGTACAACGGCAGCTACATCCCGCCTGGGTGGCGCGAATGGGTCGGATTGATCAAAAATTCCCGCTTCTATAATTACACAGTCTGTCGGAATGGTTACAAGGAGAAACACGGTGCAAATTATGCCAAGGTATGTCGTCCCACGCATTTGTTTTCCCTTTATTGCACCAACAAATTACAGGTTCCTCGTATAAATCCAGACGCTGGAGCACTTCTCTTATCACAATGTTGTGATCCAAGTTTGAAAGAATTTTCACGGAATTAAAGGGCATGAGATGACTTCGATGACTCAACTTACCTCAACTTTTAGACAGTAACATTTAAGCACCTAAATGAGAAGTCAATGTCGGGTGGGATAAACACCACCTTTGGATTGGTGTGATTTTTGCGCTAAAAAAAGGAACGTGAGGGAATTTCATTTTACCACCGACCTACCCCGAAGATGAACTCTGTGGTCGTTCCTGTCTGTTTGGGGCCCTGGATCCATCTTCCTTGCGTGTTTTCCTAAGAGCTGTCAGTGAGTGTTCGCAGTCCCGTGCCAACATCTCCCCAGAGTTCGTGATCTTGTGGACATGAGATTTATCGTCGGGACATGTGTGAGCTTTCGTGACGGGCTGTGCAAAAGATGAGCAAACAAACGTTTACACAGCAACTCCTCTACCAACTTGGATGGAGGCGTAAAGGTTGCCCGCAGGTTGCGGGCAGAGGTGTTTACAGGACTCAAACATGGTCAGCAGTTTGTGGTTTTTTTAAAGCAAATGAACTCTCTATTTCCTATTTGGTGCTAAAAAGATGGTGAACTTGCACCACCAGGACAACCACTAGGCCTTCTTTTTAGACCCTGTCAGTACATTCTTCAAACAGTGCAGCTTGAACACGGGGTCATTGTGTTGCAATGAGACTCTTGTAAACTCAAAGCCACCCTCACCCATAATGGGGAAAAAAGAAATTGTGAAATGAAGTCATGCATGAACGGTCGCTACTTTCTACTAATCAGCATCACAATACTTTTTGGGAAGATACACTTGGCCTGGAACATCCATCCACAATTATGACCCAATGCATTTTTATAGAACTCTTCTACTCAACTATAGCACACGGTAGGGGGGAAATTGGGCAAAACATGTACCCATACTGTGTTTCCTGTGCTATTATTTTTCAGACAAATACATCATAGTATTTTTATTAAACCCTCATAAGTTGGCTTGAAATCTAAGTTTTTAACCAAATAACCATTAAATTTGGTATACACCTTTCGGGGCACTGACCAGCAACCGTTGGTAAAATTTGAGCAAGATTGGTTGAAAAAAATATTTTCTTTGCAGGGGCTCTTCACTATTTGCCCATAGGTCATTGAGCATTGGTCTAATGATGATAAAACTTAAAATTACTTGTATTCTAGCATGTCTTCCAAAGTATTTTGACCACAACTCATAGGGGGCGCCGTAAATGTCATTTACAGTCATGACTGTACACTAGACTTTTCATGCACGAGTAGCTGCCACCTCGGCCCTAGAGGCCTGGCTGCCAAAGCTACTTCTGGCATTTTCAGTCAAATCCTGCATTTTATTGTGAACGAGGCACACCCTTCCACGTGTCTCATATGCCAGGCAACAACCTCAGCTGCAGGTAGCAAGGCTGATCTGCCGATGGAAACTTGGCAAACACTTGGGGTGTAACCCAGCGTGCATTTAAAAAAAGCAGACAACACCGTGTCTGGAATAAATGTTTTGACAAAGTGTAACACTAATGCGTTGTTGTGGAAACGTGTTTTAGGGCCAAGCATTTCCTACATTCAGTGTGCCCTTCAAGATGGCCACCTCATTTCTCTTGCAATTCGTTGGACAAAAAGGAGTTTAGGACTAGATGGATACAGAGCATTGTGATCTCAGAGATGAGGTTTGGAGCTATCATAACAACATCAAGTGGTGTCACATTTAATAGCACAGGGATACCCAGACAGGGGAACAACCATTACACTGTACACACACACACACACACACACACACACACACACACACACACACACACACACACACACACACACACACACACACTGGCAGACTGCCAGCTGTTGACTCCACAGATTGGTACTGCGTGTACTCTATGAACCTGCATCACACCCTCTTATAATAGTAGCGTGTCATGGCGGTAACAACTCTCTTCTTCTCTTCCAAGGACTATTTCACCGATCTCATCACCAACGACAGCATTAACTTTTTCCGCATGTCCAAGAGGTTGTACCCTCATCGCCCCGTCATGATGGTCATCAGCCACGCTGCCCCTCACGGCCCAGAGGACTCTGCGCCGCAGTACGCAGAGTTTTTCCCCAACGCATCTCAGCACATGTGAGTATAAGCCAGTCTGAAGTGTAATATGTCAGCCTTTCAACTAAATCCGGCAGGAGAATGAAATCCGGCCAGCTCACTTTTAGTTCAAATCTTAACGTTTTTTGCAGCTTATCCTAAAAACACCATAGCATTCTTGTTATATATAATTTGAGTAGACTTTTTGCAGAAGGTTCTTACAAACAGCAGAGCACTATTGTCATATAGAGACTCTTCAACAATAATTTTTACAGTTGGTAAAAAAAATTACTACCATTTTCGCAACACTGCGCTGCTTTTATATAGAGGATTTTTGACGAGAAGAAACATATTGTGCGTGTTAATTTGACTTTCTATGCTCTTTGAAATGGCATTGACAATACAGTGGTACATCAATTTAAGAGTGCCCAATATTAGCTGTTTTGAGATAATAACTGCCTCTTGGCTAAATGTTCTGCTTTAAGTTGCAAGTAGAGATGTCCGATATTATCAGCCGATAAATGCTTTAAAATGTAATTTCGGAAATTATCGGTATCGTTTTTTTTATTATCGGTATCGTTTTTTAAATTTTTATTTTTTATTAAATCAACATAAAAAACACAGGATACACTTACAATTAGTACACCAACCCAAAAAACCTCCCTCCCCCATTTACATTCATTCACACTCATTCACACAAAAGGGTTGTTTCTTTCTGTTATTAATATTCTGGTTCCTACATTATATATCAATACAGTCTGCAAGGGATACAGCCCGTAAGCACACATGATTGTGCGTGCTGCTGGTCCACTAATAGTACTAACCTTTAACAGTTAATTTTACTAATTTTCATTATTTACTAGTTTCTATGTAACTGTTTTTATATTGTTTTACTATCTTTTTTATTCAAGAAAATGTTTTGAATTTATTTATCTTATTTTATTTTTATTTTTTAAAAAGGACCTTATCTTCACCATACCTGGTTGTCCAAATTAAGCATAATAATGTGTTAATTCCACAAGTGTATATATCGGTATCGGTTGATATCGGTATCGGTTGGTATCGGTAATTAAGAGTTGGACAATATCGGATATCGGCAAAAAGCCATTATCGGACATCAATAGTTGCAAGCAAAAATTTGAGTTACAAGCATCCCCGCCATTAGTTGCCGTAGAAAATGTTACAGTGAACCCTTTTACATCTGGGCTTACTCTCTAGCATTAGCTTTTAGCTAGAGGTCGACATAACTTTTTTTTCCAACCATGGGAAGGAAGGGAGAAACTGTAATTTTTGGTACTAAATTATATTGTATTGATTTCACACAAAATTTCTTATCTCAAAGACATATTAAAATTGTGCTGTTTTAGGGGGACAAAGCACCAAACCAATTGATTTCAACTAATTTCATTGGAAAATGTTGGTTTGAGATACAAGTGTTTTGAGTTAAGAGCTCCATCACACAAGCAATTAAGCTAAACAGTTGCTGTATATACGAAATACATTCCTTATTTTTATTAAAATCATTTATTTACATAATCCTGATTTGTTCTGTACATTATAGTAGATACGTACAATAAATGGTGCTAACAACCACAACATGTTGTCCTATCACTGGGTGGGTTCTAACATGCACCCAGAGAGTTTCTCCTACCGATCCTGTCACTTCCACCCATGTTGTCTCTACCCCACTTCCCGCCTGTCTATTTGCTCGACCTCTCGTGTTGCTGCATCGCTCCATTCATTCCCTCCCTCCCTATGTTTTTCCAAGTGTCTTTCCGAGTTTTCTGGTGCCTCTGGCCCCCCTCCTCCTCTTGTGTGATTCACATAGGACTTCCTGACCCTGTCCATATCAATCAGTACTTTCTCCCTGTGGATCTCGGGGCCGGGAGGAATGCATTGTGTGCTTTGGAGCAGCCTTTGTGGCATTATTAATTTATTTTTAGCCCCAGCTTCCATGTGACGGGGGTGGGGCAGAGGCCCCCGTGGTGACCGAAGGGGTATGTGCTTGTGTCATGTATGCAAAAACATGGTCATAATTTGTTGAATTTACACATTACGAATGTATTTTTTCATCTTTGAATAGTAATTTTTGTTTAGCCATTAGTCCAGTGCATTAATTTGAGATGTTAAGCAGTATAGTTTCATCATTTTATTTCCAACCCTGTCCTGTCCCTGCGCTCTCATGGTTGTGCCTCGTTTTAAACACAGGTTTTTCTGCAGCGTCTCGTTGCAGCACACAATAGCGTTGATGGATGTGTCTATGTTTATTTTGTTGTAATCCACAGCTAATGCCATCAAACGGCAACACATTCTTTTGTCATGACAGGGGGATTTATTTCAGAGATTCTGTGTTATTACAATTATCAAGGTGTATCCAATAAAGTAGCAAGTGAGCGTGTGTAACAGGTGGCAGGTGTTGACCTCCACATTCCTCGTTCCTCTTGGTGTCGGGGGGGGGCCCCATACCTTGTTGGCCCGTCGGCCATGGATGGGTCCCTTTGTTGGGCTTATTAGACCGCCCGTGAGGGCTAGGTGGGTGAGGAGTTCACTCTTCTCACATAGCAAAAGGCAGCACCTGATTACCGGTAAGTCTTCTTGTTCCATTAGCGGAAAGTGGCCCTCTTATGATTTATAGGGAAATAAACACTATATTCATAGTGTACAGTTCTTAGTTTGATGGTCCTCTATTATAAGGGACTTTTTATAATGTTCTGTCCTTATAGCCTATTTATGAGCAGTCCCAATACACCCCCTCACCCTAATTTTTAGCCCTATCCCTAAATTTTGCGCGTTCCCGTGAGGGTCGTGGGGTCCCAATACTCTTTGCATATCGGGGTAGTGAGCATAACGAAGGGTAGGGGGTATGGATCTAGCCCTTCAGAAAGAGAGATTTCAGATGCCGACTCGCCCATGGAGGGCCAGGAAAAAAATCTCAAATTTCTGGATAAGTTATATAATATATCACACGTTAGTTTACTACATTAGCCAGCTAGCCACTCTAGCTAACGTTAGGCTAAAATAGTGACAAAAAGCTTGCGAATGTGAAAACACTAACATTGCATACCTTTGAAAAATTCGCAAGAAACAACAGTCGTCAATTGTGGCTGCCGGGTTGTTATGTAATGGTGGGACTAGGCTTGTACGGTACACCACAACTAATAAAGTACCAAGGTACTAATGAATTAAAAATGTACTCCTGCCGTTGAAAAATACTGGTACTTTTTTTTTTTCATCCACACATGCTTCCGTGCGGCGGTTACATTGCTGAGCCGAAGCGCTTGAGTGCGTCAATGCGCACACGCAAAGCGCATACAAGCAGAAAGTGTAGAGAGGAAGAATAGCAAAAAAAAAACAATTCTACTGGTTAATAAAGAGGGTGCGTGAAGCACAATATGGAGGTGTCTAAGCTTCAAAAGTAACAATAAAGGTGACGCTTTCAACACAGACGCGCCATGCTGCAAACACTGCTTTAAAGGCCTACTGAAATGATTTTTTTTAATTTAAACGGGAATAGCAGATCCATTCTATGTGTCATACTTGATCATTTCGCGATATTGCCATATTTTTGCTGAAAGGATTTAATAGAGAAAATCGACGATAAAGTTCGCAACTTTTGCTCGCTGATAAAAAAAAGCCTTGCCTGTACCGGAAGTAGCGTGACGTCACAGGAGCTAGTATTCCTCACAATTCCCTATTGTTTACAATGGAGCGAGAGAGATTCGGACCGAGAAAGTGATGATTACCCCATTAATTTGAGCGAGGATGAAAGATTCGTAGATGAGGAACGTTACAGTGAAGGACTTGAGAGACAGTGATGGACGTATCTTTTTTCGCTCTGACCGTAACTTAGGTACAAGCTGGTTCATTGGATTCCACACTCTCCTTTTTTTATTGTGGATCACGGATTTGTATTTTAAACCACCTCGGATACTATATCCTCTTGAAAATGAGAGTCGAGAACGCAAAATGGACATTCAGTGCCTTTTATCTCCACGACAATACATCGGCGAAATGCTTTAGCTACGAGCTAACGTGATAGCATCGTGCTTTAACTGCATACAGAAACAAAAAAATAACGGATAGAAGGAAGAAAAGAAAATCAACAATACTATTAAACCGTGGACATGTAAATACACGGTTAATGCTTTCCAGGCTGGCGAAGGTTAACAATGCTGTGCTAACGACGCTATTGAAGCTAACTTAGCAACTTAGCAACGGGACCTCACAGAGCTATGCTAAAAACATTAGCTCTCCACCTACGCCAGCCAGCCCATATCTACTCATCAACACCCGTGCTCACCTGCGTTCCAGCGATCGGCGGAAGGACGAAGGACTTCACCCGATGCGTTTGGCGGCCCGGAGACGTAGGAAGTCAAGGTGAGGTCGGCGGCTAGCGCGGCTAGCGCGGCTAGCGCGGCTAGCGCGGCTAGCGCTCCAACAAAGTCCTCCTGGTTGTGTTGCTGAAGTCCGCTGCTAATACACCGATCCCACCTACAACTGTCTTCTTTGCAGCCTTCATTGTTCATTAAACAAATTGCAAAAGATGTCCAAAATACTGTGGAATTATGAAATGAAAACAGAGCTTTTTGTATAGGATTCTACGGGTACCATAACTTCCGTTACTCTGACTTCGTCACGCGCATACGTCATCATACCGCGACGTTTCAGCCGGATATTTCCCGGGAAGTTTTAAAAGTCCCTTTATAAGTTAACCCGGCCGTATTGGCATGTGTTGCAATGTTAAGATTTCATCATTGATATATAAACTATCAGACTGCGTGGTCGGTAGTAGTAGGTTTCAGTAGGCCTTTAAAACATGCCTCGCCAAAGGTGGCAATACAGTATTACCACCTTTGCTTCAAACTTAGGGAAATATGTAAATACAAGCATTCAGATCTGCACAAGGAGTGTAAAGAGTGACATGTAATATTATTAACAGCTCCCCTGTTGTGTACATGTTAATACGTAGACACGCACACAGCTGGTTGGCTTGTTGCCAAATATTAGTGGAGTCAAAACCGCCCACGTAACGTAAATTAATGCAAGTAAATTGACTGAATTTTGTAAAAAATAAATATATTTATTTTCATTTTTATCAATGTGTGTTTTACCTGCTACATGTCTTATCTGTGTACTTTTAGCTATAGTATTGTCTTCAGTATTTACTAATTATTGTATTTGTCTTAAAGCACAGATGACAACCATAAATCATGAATGAATTAAATGAGTTTATTTTGGTCATATAATCAACCATTTTGTGTGATTAATTTAATATTGAAGCATTTAGTATAATGTCAATAAAGCTTTCTATGATATTCTAACCTAATTCTAGATTATGGTAGACTATATGTAATATTTAAAACTGTAAATTGTTTTTTGAATGCAATTGGAAAAAAACAGTGTGTTTAATACCTTTTATTAAGTTAAAGTTAAAGTTAAAGTTAAAGTACCAATGATTGTCACATAACTTCAATTGTTCTTTGAGTGCAATAAGAAACATGTTTAATGTATCATACGATTGTCTGTTAAAATGAAGCCAATAATGACATTTTTTGTAGTCCCCTTTATTTTGAAAACTATCACAAAGTATAAAAATACATATGGATATACATTTTGGTACCTGTCCAAAAATACTGGTATGGGGATAACCCTAGGTGGGACGTATGCGCAAACGTATTGTAACTATGTATTCGCTTACTGCCCCAATTATGCAGTGACGTAGCAAGTGGTGTCCCAATTCTTAGGGAAGATTACAAAGCTCTACCACTTGTTGCTTCCTTTCGAGGGTGATAGTGAGTGAGGGCCAGTAGTCGTGAGTGAGGGTGAAGATTGGGATTGGGCCTAAATGTGAGAAAAATCCATCATTTACCTCACTTGTTTGAGCACCTCTTGTCTCAAAAGTGGACAAACGTTTCCCTATAGACATGATACCACCTTAGACCCGCCACTAATTGGATGAGCTTACCTCGTGTACATCAAAAATGGCAACATTTTTTAAAAAAATGCTTCGCTATACATCTAAAAATAAAGCCTATAGATCTGCCAGAGAAGTTGGAGCTGTAAGTTTGATAATTTTCTTCAGTGAATAGGCCAACCTAGCATGATGCTACTGTTAAAACTCGACTGTAATGTTAGCATTGTAGCTCACACAGCTAATGTTGCTGACATTGCATCTTCTTGTCCCATTAGGGATGGGTACCGTTCACTTTTGAATCGATACGGTTTCTCAACGGTACCAATTTTCGATAGTTTTGTGTGGGTGGATAAATAATAATTGTTTGATAGTAAAATCTCCTTTTTTATTGCAACATTTAAAAATGAGCTAATTATGACAACTGTCCAGTTGTTAAAGCTTGTTTCATTATCACATTTCAGTGTAATTTGAAGGTATGACATTAGGTTGCAATTACAGTTGCAAGTCCAAGACGTTAGATGGCAGTGGTGTATAGTTTGTTTTTTGTTTTTGTTGCGCCACAGAAAGTGGTGATACTGTAAATATTGTACTTATTACCTATTTGTTTGTAAAGTGCATCTTAGTTGTAGTTTTCAACAAATTTGGAGGTGTTAAAATTGCCATGTAAAATCACTAATGCTGATCAGTAGCATGGCAATAGCAAAGCCAATGTATATTAGCATTAAGCTTGCGCATTTTTGGAAAAGTGGAGCCTTACTTAACTTACGTTGTAGCCTTTTTTTGAGTCAATTTCTTTGTTCGCATTGAAAATTGCAACATTACCTGGAGGTAGTTTGGCTGAGTCCGCTCTCAGTGCTGCTGGAGTGGTCACAAAGTGCTGAAGTGCAAAGGGCCGGCTGACATCACGCGCAACCCAGGTACCAAAACATGACACCGTTGGATTTTACATGATCGGTGACCGGTAGATTTGTCAGTATTTGGTCGGTGCCAAAAAAATACAGGATTGGATACCCATCCCTATGTCCCATTTTTTAATTTCCATTGTTCTTCAAGTGAAAAGTTAGTGTATATCTAAAAATGGCATAAAGTACACAATAGCGATTCTTGGAAACACACTGTCTGAGACAGGTGTGGACAAACGCAGCTAATCGGCATTAAAGCTGCAGACACACTTTTAAACTGTCTAGTAATTGCAGCATAAAGTCTAGATATTGGTCAAAACGTTATTGTGGGACCTCTAGGACTTGTTGAAAAATAGTGTAAACCTGATACACATGTACCCTTTTTAAATGTGGTCCTCTTGAGACACAGGTGAGAAGCGTCCATAACCAAGACTCAACGTCTTCCCTGCTGTTTATTCACTCATGTTATTCCCCAATTTTTCAGATGACCGTGACTTATTGAGTTCCTCGGTCCAGACGTTGATGCAAACTTCGCGTTGGGGAGAACTTTTTATTTTCACAAGCATGTGCCAACCCTCAAATGATTTGTCTGAGCCAAGAGCGCTGTGGCGCGAGTAGACTCTCGTCTCTGTGCGAGCAGAGAGCCGGTCCTGGCACACCAGTATCAAGACGTTTCCATCTGCTAACAGAGCCGCTACTGACGCCTGTCAAGCGTGGCGGACGACTGTGGCACCTGCTACTTGGCAGCGGGCTAAGAGACGTGACAGACAAGTCCCTGCATGCTTGGAACTGAGATCTTTCTTTGTGTTGTTACTTTCAGACTGACAATGTATTTCATAACCTTACCACCATGACCGCTCACTGTTGTGCAAATACCGGTAGCTCATTCTCTCACGTGTTTCTTGCAGCACCCCCAGCTACAACTATGCCCCCAACATGGACAAGCACTGGATCATGCAGTACACTGGCCCTATGAAGCCAATCCACATGGAGTTCACCAATTTCCTCCACCGGAAACGGCTGCAGACTCTCATGTCTGTGGATGATTCTGTGCAAAAGGTGAGTTGCCTGTCAAAGGCCGGTGTACCTAATGAGTGTCCTCCATCGATGTTCCTCTTTTCTTGTTTCCTGCAGGTTTATGAAATGCTGGAGGAGACTGGAGAGCTGGAAAACACGTACATCATTTATACCGCCGACCACGGCTACCACATCGGTCAGTTTGGCCTCGTCAAAGGCAAGTCCATGCCTTATGACTTTGACATTCGAGTGCCGTTCTTCCTGAGGGGCCCCAATGTAGAGCCCGGTGCAGTGTAAGGAACCCCTTAAGATCACCACGATCCTTTTAACATGTTATTGCTGCAAGGTGTTCAACACTTAATGTATGTATGATGCTGCATGCTTCAGAAACCCTCACCTGGTGCTGAACATTGATCTGGCGCCTACGATCCTGCACATTGCTGGGCTGGACACGCCTCCGGACATGGATGGAAAGTCTATCTTAAAGCTGCTGGAACAGGAAAGGACTGGCAATAGGTTAGTATAGGGGTTCTTAAAATCTTTGACCTCTGGGCCCAACTTTTCCACTACAGAGGGGCCCAGGGCCCACTAAAATATCACCACTGAATTAGTATTGTATTCCATGATTATATTTAACCTACTTACAGTTTAACAGGATAAACCCTGTCAAATGATATGAAACAATGAGTAGATCACAGAGTATTATCATGGCTTTGGTCAGACTGATTAATAATGACAGGCAATGACATGACATAAAAAAATAATAATAATTTTTAAAAAAAATACAAAGTTGACAACACATAATAATATAAATTAATATATTGCAAAAGGTAATGTATAGTATGTCATGCATGATTGTCCAGTTTTGCCTGAAAGGGCAATGATAATGATAATAAATACTAATCAAATATACTGCAAAAGATGGGATGTCATAAAAACTGAGAAAAAATAAATTTTGCTACACAGTGCTAAAATAAATTAATAATAAGTAATATGTTTTTTTAAATAAACTGTCAATAACATTTAGGTGCAAATGAAAATACAGCTTCACCATTTTGTCGCTTAAGAAACTTCTTTATGACTTTGTCTCCAGACTTCTGTTTGTTTGATATTATCATTACTGCCACAAGTGGTGGAAAAATATATTACAACTGAGTACCGCTGCGGCCCATATGGACCTCAGCTAAGAAACAGAAATTTTTTGGCGGCCCAAAAGTGGGCCCCAGCACCTATGGTTAAGAAACACACTGGGTTAATATACAAGTGGATGGACACTTGTGAGCACAGTACAGTACAGCACTGTTATTGCTCAAGCTATGCATAGAGTGAGCTTTAAAAGCTTGTGGCTGCTTTCTGTCAGCTGTTAGACAGAAGTGCTTGAGGTTCTTCTGCTGAAATTTACAGGACAATTTGTTTACTCAACATTTTGTTTCTCCGGGCCCGAGTGGAAAAATCGCTCCCCTGCACAATTTAGTTTGTGGCATTAGGAAAAACAAACGCAAAGTGAGATACCGCCTCCTTAGAGAACATTTCATGTGCAGAAAAGCGGAAAAATGCTGGAACTGCAAAGCCTACAAGCTCTTGAGTTTGCTTTAATGTGTGCAAGCTGCATGCCTGACGTGCTGTATCAGATAGGGAGAACCCTTTGACGACTAAAAGGTTTGTGCTTCTTTCTTTCCCCCCCAGATTCAAATCCAACCGGAAACCCAAAGTCTGGAGGGATACATTCCTTGTTGAGCGAGGGTAAACTGGAGCTCTCTCTTCCTTTTTCCTCCTCTTTCTTTCTGTCATCACCCAGCGTATAATGTCTTAACATAAACCTGAAATGTACTAAGTTTTCAACCCTCCACCCTGCCACACAGCTGCTTCTGCGGGTTTTACAGTCAGTTCGGATGTTTATCTGACCAAAGTAAGTAGATTCCTTACACTTCAGCAAGCGTTTCTACAAAAGTAAACCTGAATATACTTAAGAGTAGTCTGTGTACAGCTTGTACAGCAATATCAATTTGCTATCCTCTGAAAATGACTCAACACCTTATTGTTTTAATGACTGACAACACATGTGTGTCATAGCTACAGACAAGCGTCATGCTGTTGATCTGCATGAATGCTGCACGGTTAATTGAAGGGACACATTTGTTCCATGGTAACAAGCCTAAAACCTTGTTTTCTTGCCACATGGCTCGTCTACTAAGAGATCCTGTGGCTTTTGCTTTGTTTAGTCGGCGAGAAGAGGCGAGAGTTGTAGCAAGAAAACTTCTGACTGTTGTTGGATGCTCAGGGCATTGTGAGTTTCCGACAGTTCTTGGCTGAGAACATTATCACCGACCTGGCTCCTTGTGATTTATTCCCATTTTTATAAGAGAGTCATCAAGGGGATCCATTTATAAGACTCTCGATCTGTGATTCTGCGGTACAACTCCATCTACTGGTAAGGCAAAAAAAAAAACTTGATTCAAGTACAGTGTTTTTTTTCTAAATTCAAACACAGTGTTACTGTTCAAACTACTTATCATGTACTTTTTAAATAAAACCTCTTGTTTTTAATGTATGCTTTGGCCTACTATGCTACTGTATTTTGATGTTAGACATTATGGTGGTACTTGAAGAGCCAAGTGTTTTCTGAGTTGATACATGGTACAACATTTTTTAGAACCACTGCTCTAGATGACATCAAAATGAGCATAACAATCTTTAGAAGAATCCTTCAAAGAGTGCATGAATATGTGGCAGGGAATGTGCGTTAGACTGGAGGAGGATTACTTCGAAGGTGAGAACTTGATATATGTTTTCAGTGCAGAACTCTTCTGACGTACATCGATATTTTTCCAAGCTGTACACTGACTACTCAAAATTATAACCTTTCATTGTCATTTTTTTGTCCCAAAAGAATATTTTTAAAAATGTTTGCTGAATTGTGAGTGCTCTACTCAATATGGTGAGCTACTGCATAAAAAGGTGTCAAACTCATTTTCATCATGGAACAAATCACATTTACGTCTGCCCTCAGCGCTGTTTGTAAAGGGAAACCATATAAATGTATAAACGCCTCATGATATTATTACACAGTTGGCCCCTGGCCTTTCATTTGATTATTATTATTCACCGACAAACTGATGGAAAACTTCCTTTGAAATCAAAAGTCAAGATGACAAGCAGATATTGAAGTTAACTTGGAAAAACTTATGAAGAAGAACTTCAGCTGCATGCAGTACAATTTTTTTCTGTCAAAATGGAAATACATCTAGCAAGTAAGATGAAGTTCCTTACTGACGCACATTATTTCCAGGGTTTTGCGGGCCACGTTTAAAAGAAGCGGCATGATGCCGTGGGCCAGATGTGGCCCTCGCACCTTGTGTTTGACACCTTTGCTGTAAAATAATATACAGGTATTATATATCCTGATCCACACCAAACCAGCATACAGTGATGAACAGGATGACACCTGCGGCTTGGTCATTCTGCTAACATCCTACTATCTTAGCTCTCTATGCCCATTTGTTAGCTTGGACTTCTTATTTTTCCATTAATTTATTAGATGTCAGCATCTACACACAAACACACACACAACATTTTATGGAAGTTAAAAAAGCTTGTTCTCTGCACTAATGTGTATGAAATAAAAAGAGTGTGACCTTTGACCTGCCGGGACTTTGGCTCCTCTAATCCATTCTTCTATTAATCCACACTGTTTATAAAGGCTGTCTGCTTGTGCGCTTGCCTCTTAATGCTGAGATTAGCCTCCGCAGACCTTTCAGTCTGCTGCCCATGCAGCTGCACACTCTCCAGCTAAAGTCTGTGTGCACTTGAACTGCTCGTGAGGTATCTGCACTCCACATTACAGCAGAGAATTTAATCATCGTTGTAATTTAGTTATCAGGGAGAGACACTGGCTGTGCAGCTCTTTAATTACACTTGGCGCAAGGCTCCGAAAGACAGCCAAGCCAGTGTGTGAACCCTGGCCGCGTGCCCTTGGAACAAGCGCGCCAGACGGGACAGCGAGCCGAGTCTTAAAGGGGCAGGTTGTTCTGTGCTTATTTGTTGCCGTCACTCTGTCTGTGGCTTGTGAGAGGCCAGTCTGACTCTCTGGCAGAGAGATGGGGGCGAGGGTGAGGGTTTGGACTGGCATGGGCTTGGAGCGTATATGCAGCCAGGTCTTGTGGTAGAGGAGATTGGGCTGAAGCTGAAGCCAAGCTGAGGTCAGGGCTTCATGTTCAGACGCACTCTTCATACACAAGAAGCTGAGAAATATCCAGAAATCTCTTAACATTAAATAAGCTCTCTCACGTTTTCTTTGACCCTATTGGCTGCTGGGTTTAACGGCTCCTTTTCTCATTGTTGTGCAGAAAAATCTTAAGGAAGAAGGACGATTCTGTGAGCACGCAGCACACCAACAGCCTGCCCAAATACATGAAGGTGAAAGAGACCTGCCAGCAAGCTGAATTCCAGACACCATGTGAACAGCCAGGACAGGTAACACATTATGATGTTTACAATGTTTACAATTGTTTTTGCCAATAAAAGTTCTGCATTATACTGTATTCAAACTATCTTTCCGTAAATGGTAAATGTATACTTGTATAGTGCTCTTCTCCCTTCAAGGCACTCAAAGCACTTTGACACTATTTCCACATTCACCCATTCACACACACCTTCACACACATTCACACACTGATGGCGGGAGCTGCCATGCAAGGCGCTAACCACGACCCATCAGGAGCAAGGGTGAAGTGTCTTGCTCAAGGACACAACGGACGTGACTAGGTTGGTAGAAGATAGGGATCGAACCATGAACCCTCGGGTTGCTGGTACGGCCACTCTCCCAACCGCGCCACGACATCCTCGTAATGTTGTATTAGCCATTGGAATTTTGACAGTTAAAAAGATGTCATATATCACATAACAACGTAACATAAATGCTATGTGTCCATGAACACATCAATATTTTCAAAAACACACATTACTCTTACTCTAGTGCGGGGGTCGGCAACCCGCGGCTCTAGAGCCGCATGCGGCTCTTTAGCGCCGCCCTAGTGGCTCTCTGGAGATTTTTCAAAAATGTATGAAGAATGGAAAAAGATGAGGGGAAAAAAAATCAATTTTTTTGTTTCAGAATGTTTTCTGTGGGAGGACAAACATGACATAAACCTCGCTAATTGTTATAAATCACACTGTTTATATTAAACATGCTTCACTGATTCGAGTATTTGGCGAGCGCCGTTTTGTCCTACTAATTTTGGCGGTCCTTGAACTCGCCGTATAGTTTGTTTCCAGGTATAACTTTCTCCGACTTTCTAGGACGTGTTTTATGCCACTTTTTCTATCTCATTTTGTCCACCACACTTTTAACGTTGGGCATGAGTGCACAAAGGTGAGTTTTGTTGATGTTATTGACTTGTGTGGAGTGCTAATCAGACATATTTGGTCACTGCGTGACTGCAAGCTAATCGATGCTAACATGCTATTTAGGCTAGCTGTATGTACATATTGCATATGCCTCATTTGTAGCTATATTTGAGGTCATTTAGTTTCCTTTAAGTCCTCTTAATTACATTTATATCTCATGACACATGTAATATGGCTTTTAATTTTTTGCGGCTCCAGACATATTTGTTTTTGTATTTTTGGTCCAATATGGCTCTTTCAACATTTTGGGTTGCCGACCCCTGCTCTAGTGTTAAAACATCAAAATCCATGAGTTAAAAATAATTATTCACATAACACATTTACAGGCTGCCATGTAGTCCTGAAAAAATGTGTTAGTTAAATCAAGTAATTTGTTTAGAAAAAATCTTGAATTTGTATTTTGTTGCCAGGATGATTTGTTTACTGAGTAAAATACGCAGACATCGTTTCTGCAAAACTGCTCCAATAGTGCACATGAGAGTGGTGCATCTGATGGTGATGCAGCTTGTGCTGCAGGCTTGTGTGTGTTTGTGTGCGTGTGGCAGAAGCAGTGGCGTTCCGAAAGATGGCTCAAAGAAAAACCGTGACAAGGTGGAAAGAGAGCAAAGGGCCCAAAGAAGTTTTGCGATCATTTCAAACTGAAAAAGACAGACTTTGTGTTGAAAAGTATTCCATCTTTTATGTTTGACTTGAATAACAAATGTTTTATTTAAACACTCTGGGACATGTAAGGACATGTTAACATCTCCCATTTGTTAATGCTAATTAGTTGTTTGTCCAAAAACCAAACACCACTCCTTCCATATTTACCTTTTCAAATGTGTGCGTGTAAACTTTTTTAAATGCATTGTCACTCAATGTTTTTGTTCAGTTTGATTATTTATTACCTTTCAGGCTTTTTTTTTGTTTGTTTTTTTCAATAGTGTATAGTGATGCTCCCTTGGCGAAGTTGCAATTTCAATGTTATGTGCATTTATAAGAAGAAATAATAGGGATAATTACAAAATTAATTATTTACTTACCATATTTTTCGGACTATAAGTCGCAGTTTTTTTTCATAGTTTGGCCGGGGGTGCGACTTATACTCAGGAGCGACTTATGTGTGAAATTATTAACACATTACCGTAAAATATCAAATAATATTATTTAGCTCATTCACGTAAGAGACTAGACGTATAAGATTTCATGGGATTTAGCGATTAGGAGTGACAAATTGTTTGGTAAACGTATAGCATGTTCTATATGTTATAGTTATTTGAATGACTCTTACCATAATATGTTACGTTAACATACCAGGCACGTTCTCAGTTGGTTATTTATGCATCATATAACGTACACTTATTCAGCCTGTTGTTCACTATTCTTTATTTATTTTAAATTGCCTTTCAAATGTCTATTCTTGGTGTTGGGTTTTATCAAATACATTTCCCCAAAAAATGCGACTTATACTCCAGTGCGACTTATACTGTATATGTTTTTTTCCTTCTTTACTATGCATTTTCGGCCGGTGCGACTTATACTCCGGAGCGACTTACACTCCGAAAAATATGGTAAATTATTTTGCGTAAAAGATGCATTAAGGCTAGAAAGTCTGTTTTATTCTATTTTTCGATTAATCAAACAAAGTAATTGATAGATTACTCGATGACTAAAATAATTAAAGCTGCAGCCCTACTGTGGTAAATCAAAAGCCTCAAAAAGCAACTACAGCTGACTTGGTCACGCCTCAACTGTTTGTCAATACAGTGATATATTAAATGATGTAGCTTTATGTTTGCATGTGGACAAGAGGCAATAACTGTGTAGAAATATGTGACTTTTTGAAATATCGCTATTCGTTTGGACATAGCTTAAAGAGTGGCACACAAGCATAACAATATTACAGCAACATTTTACCAGCAACATCATGCTACATGGGCATATTTGGTGAAGAGAAACAAAACTTACAGCTTCCACGTCTGTAGCTGACTGGCAGATTTTAAAGATGTGTAGCAAAGCCTACTTTTTTTTACAAAGCTGTCTTCAGTGAAGTAGAGCAAACAAGTGCAGGAGATGATACATTTTGGTGCTCATGGACTTTAGAGCAGTCCTTCCGACTGACCGGTGTGTAGATTTCTTTAATGTTAATAAGATTACAATGTTATAATAGTTTTATAGACAAATTATACAATTTATAGTATAGTATTTTCTTTTTCCTAGAGGGGGCGTGACAAAAAATATTTGAGAAGCACTGCTTTAGAAACACACATTACTGTTAGAACATTTTTAAAAAGTCACTTTTGCATATTAGGGGAGCTTTGAATATGGAATAGCACATGATTTGGTTAACTTTTGTCTGCATTTCATTTTCATCTGTGGCTGATACTTTTCTGGCAGTTACGGTGCAACATGCAGCAGAACAATACAAGTTGTTGTATGTTGCAGGAAGCGCCCTGTTGTGGCAACTTAATGCTAGCCAAATCCATTTTACGGCAACATAAACGAGTGAATGCATTTCACTTTGAGGTACTGAATGTGTTGGGCGTATAGAACTCCAATCAAATGTGCTCACTCACATGAAGAAAAGGGTGCAGAAACAGGGATTACAGTTGACATCAGTCTCATACATGGCGCTTTAAGGGCAGGCAATATCGTTACTCACTTCATAAAGGCTGCAAAAAGTGTCAGCTCATCAGGCTAAGCAAGTCGAGAAATAAACACAATGCTCAACAGTTCAGATCAAATGCAATTAAAAATTTTGATCTTTGGTTATTTTCTGAATACTTAGCGTCGACTTCTTGCAGAGTCTGTCAAGATCAAATGGCTGATTTATTATCATTTTTCCCAGTTTATTATAGTTTGGATCCTGCATACTCGTGATGTCAGAGTGGTGTGAATGGCAGTGTGAGGGCAATGTGGTCTTCCCATTTGTCTGCTCTCCTGAACCACCGCAGTGGTTCTCGTCGGACCTTTTTTACAGGGGAGGAAGGGAAGGTGCAGTGGAAGCCGAAAGAAAAACAGATTGTTTTCATCCCATTGCGGTCGCTCGCCCTTTCGTGCTCCTGACATATCAGCTCTGTTAGACCCCCGAGCTCTTCATCACCGTGCGAGCCTTCCAAGAGAAACCCGATAGGCCTCATGGTCCTGCGTTTGCACCTTCGTTCCCACACTCCTGCGCTGCGCTCTGCAGATGTCTCTCTTCCACTTCCGCCATTCATTTCATCGCTTGCACAGAAAGACAGAGGATGAGCAAGAGGGTGTTTCTTTTGTAATTATCTGCTGACGCACTTGGCGTGGACATGTCGTGTGAGCACGATGAAACCAAAGCAGAGCCTCTCCGACCTGTGCGGTCACTTTCTGTCCTGTTTTGCGTAAGACATGAGTCAGAAGCATTCCTCTGTCAGAGCTCCAGAAGTGCAGTCAGAATCCATAGGATGTGGCGCACAAGTGCCGCAAAAAATTAGCTTTTTGCGATTGAAGGAAGGAAAACCCTTGACAGGCTGTTTCTTTGCAGAAGTGGCACTGCGTGGAGGAGATCACCGGCAAGTGGAGGATACAGAAGTGCAAAGGCGGCTCCAAGGAGGGCCCAAGGAAGAGGGCTCGCAGCCTCAGGCCCCGCAGCAGCTATGAACCCCAGGGGAGGGGCTGCAACTGCGGGGACGCCCTCTACAAACCTCCCAGGATAGAGCGCCGCTCCCACCGGCCGTCATCCTCCGGCCAGCGTAAGTATAAAGATGCAAACATGTATGTCATAGTACAATGTGTGACGCCCTCTAGTGTCTCATAGAGTCATTACAATGCATGGATTCTTCTGCAATACGTATGAATTGAATGCCCTTATTTTAACTTCGAGCGAATTAGATGTTTTGATTGGTTTGATTGACATTGGTTAATTTTAGCAAAAAAACTGAACATTTTCTAGGTTGCAAATGCTGAATTAGAGGATCTTCTGTGTGTGCAAACATTTTGAAGATGCTACTAGAACAGTGGTTCCCAAATTTTGTTCACCAAGTACCACCTCAGAAAAAACTACCACCATAATGACCAACATTATAATACACTAACGTAGTAGGCTTAAGTATTCATTAAAAACAAGACAGACGTTTTATTTAACAAGTGTATTTCATATTTTGGCCACTGCAATGTTACACACAGTTTGAACAGTAACACTGTGTTTGAATATCGGACAATAAAACACTGTACTTTAATCAAGTGATTTTTGGTTACACCACTACTGGCACACATACCACAGTTTGAGACTCTCTGTACTAGAAGAATAAATCGCACAAAAATAAAACTTTTATCATTTTTTAAATTTCAGGTTATCGTCCACGGTTCGTTCACACACGGCCCACTAGATCTCTCTCTGTGGAATTTGAGGGTCAGATCTACGATGTGGACCTGCAAGCTGATGACCAGTCCGCCGTGCGCCACCGTGCCATCTCTAAGCGCCACTACCCCTCAGAGGACCCAGATTTGGACTCGGGCTCGTATGACGGGTCAGAGGAAATGCTGGCAGACGACACCAACACGGTGGGGTACCCCAAATCCCTAAAGGTTACACACAAGTGAGTCCCAAAGCCCCCTTTTGACATGAATGTCTCCGTAATGTGTAGGTGTGACATATTTGGTGCCTTTTGCAGGTGTTACATCCTAATGAATGACTCTGTCCACTGCGAGAGAGAAATCTACCAGTCCTCCAGAGCCTGGAAGGACCACAAGAGCTACGTGGACCAAGAGGTGGGTTCATACAAGCCACCATGCACACTTAGGACACAAGACGTGATTTGTGTGTCTGTCTGGTTGCAGATAGAAGTACTACAGGACAAAATCAAAAATCTGCGAGAGGTCAGAGGCCATCTGAAGAGGACGAGACCTGAAGATTGTGATTGTGGAAAGAAAAGGTGACCACTAACTCTGCTTTTTCTGGAAAACAAAAACTCTATTTGTCATAAATATCGAGTCTCCTAAGGATTTCACATGACATTTTGTGTTTGTGTAAACTTCTACTCCTTAACCGCTGCACAAAAGAGTGAACGTGTCAAAACACTGCTATTAGTTTGCTGACATATACACCACATGGTGGCGCTGTTGTTAAACCTCCTAAGTTAGCTTGACTTGATTGCTGCATAGCTCAATGCACTCTGCAAAACGTTTTTTTGTAGAGTTTTGTAATTTTGCTTACACAACTTCATGGACTGACTAGAACATGTATGTGAACATTTTTGGAAAAATATGGCCGCCATCAAGCATACTTGCCAACCCTCCCGTTTTTACCGGGAGACTCCCGGTATTCAGCGCCTCTCCCGATAACCTCCCGGCAGAAATTTTCTCCCGACAAACTCCCGGTATTCAGCCGGAGCTGGAGGCCACGCCCCCTCCAGCTCAATGCGGACCTTAGTGGGGACAGTCTGTTCTCGCGTCCGCTTTCCCACAATATAAACAGCTTGCCTGCCCAATGATGTCATAACTGTAGAATGATCGAGGGCGAGTTCTTGGTTTCTTATGTGGGTTTATTGTTAGGCAGTTTCATTAACGTCCTCCCAGCGCGGTAACAACACACAACAACAGCAGTCACGTTTAGTCTACCGTAAAGCAGTTCGTCTGCCGTAAACAGCAATGTTGTGACACTCTTAAACAGGACAATACTGCCATCTACTGGATAGCCTCCAGAACACTGAAATTCAAGTATTTCTTTTATGTATATGTATAATAAAATATATATATATATATATACGTATATGAAATACTTGAGTTGGTGAATTCTAGCCTAAATATATTCCCCTCTTAACCACGCCTCCCGCCCCACCCCCGACCACGCCCCCACCTCCCGGTATCGGAGGTCTCAAGGTTGGCAAGTATGCCATCAAGTCAAATCTAATTGACCATTTGTCTAATGATTATAAAACTTTAATCTTGTAAAATGTCTTCTACATGTTGACACATACTATATTTGTTTTGATTACATTCTGTCTGTTTGTTTATGTTCACTTCCTGTGTGGAAAGGAAGAAAGCATTGTGTTGGGAAAAATAATATCAACAATCAATTCCTATATATAAGATTATCAATATAATTAAAGAATTGGTAGTATAAAAAACGACTTGCAGTATTAAGGGAAAGTAAAAATAAAAACATAAGTTTTAAAAATGTGATAAAAGTAAGGATGTTAATAGGTAGGTTAAGCATTTTTCAATGTAAAAGAACAGAATATACCATACTTGCAATTAATTCTGGGCCTCCGATTTTCCTTCATTCTGTACTTTGATGTCAGTATGGCTGTGAAATGGTCTTAAATTGTATTCATTATGGTCGTCACCTATCTGTGTTGGCCCTGCCATCAGGTGGGGACTAGGGCCGCACAATTTTCAGAAAAAACCTAATTGCGATTTCTCTCACCAAAATTGCGATTGCGTTTCGATTTGCGATTGTTATATTTTGTGCATAAAAATGCTTAAAAGTATATGAAAATGTGAAAACAAGTGAAGCAAGACAAGTCACTTTTAGACTGCCCAATGTCCATCAACACATTCTTGTCTCTAGGTGCCACACATTAGAACAATATGCAGTAAATTTACTTTAAAAAATATTTGGCTCAGAGCTTTTGTCTACAGCATGCTCTTAAACTGAAGAAATAACAGATAAAAACAAATGAAACTAATAAACTTATAGTAAGTAAATAACTATTTAAAGGACATAAACTTAATTTTCTCATTATTCTACAATTATTTACCATTGTACTGTAATTGGAAGGTAAATACCTTCTAGTTAACTATATAAATTTAAAAATATATAAAATGGACTCTCATTTTCGTAAGCAAAAATTTAACAGAACATATTAAAGTGCATTTTTCCCAGTTGGAAAAACGAGGTTGGATGTTGTATTTTTGTAGGTTGCTGTCACTGATCACAGCATTCTCTCTCAATCTTCTTTTATTGGGCGTATATTGCCCATCCAATTTGAAGCGGGACATTTGGCTCTGTGATTATATTTTTTCCTCCTAACTTGTGTTACTTTGCGGCACTGTTCACTGGCGAGTCGCAGGTAGCGAGGCTCTTTGTATTTGCTTCCTGTGTTTGTAAAGCTGGCGCCCTGCGCTCCGCTTACCAAGACAAAGATTGTGAATGATTGAAGAGAGCACTCTCTGCCTACGGTTAAATAAACGCGCTCAGGTGCTTAGAGCGATGCAAAGCGTGAGACCTCTTTTTTCCTGTTTGAAGCGAGAGACAAACAAAGGCGATGCTCAACAACTCTGATTGGCGAACATGTCTGTCACTCAAATTCCGGTGAAACCTCAGCCTATTGCGGTTATTTATCACTCTAATTAAAACCTCAATGTCTATTCGATCTCGATTAATCGTGCAGCCCCAGTGGCGACTTGTCCAGAGTGCCCGAGTGCAGCTGGGATAGACTCCAGCCACCCCGCGACCCCGAGAGAGACAAGCGGTAGAAGATGGATGGATGGACGGTTTTGAAGTCTTAAATTTGACATATTGATACGTGCGGAAACAATGGAAAAAAAAAAAAAAGAGTAATAAAATAATAAATAAGTAAATCCAAATTAAAAGCATTAAAAAGAAATATATAAACACTGGAGTATAAAAAGGATTTTTCTATTTTTTTCCTACCTGTTTTACTTTGGTGTGTTCTGTGCAGCTATTACTACTGCTGCCTTGTGTACTGCATACCATGTTGTTGCTGTTGGAACCAGGGATCAATAAAATGTTATTTACAATAATCTCCTCATCTAACCACGCGCATGTCTTCCCAAGCTTTTTAAACTCAACCCACAAATATAACTTACTGACATAATAGTAATTATAATAATATGTGTTTGTACCAGCAGTTATTACAACAAAGGAGACAGAAACAAGGCAGAGAGGCTGAAGAACAGGAATGATCAACTCCATCCATTCAAGTGAGTTCCTCCTCCTCTCTGTTCCATGAACAATCATGTCTCTGCACATCCATTCAGCGTGGTGCAGCTACTTATGACTTCTTATTCGCAGCAAAAACAGATGTCTTCATAACCAGAAACATTTATTGGGGCAAAGGATAAATTAGGAAAGAAATAACATGTGGCACATTGCGACGGAACGTGAGAAGGAAACTAATAAAATCCCCCAAAATCTTCTTTTTTTTTTTTGGTCACGTTGGCAAAATTACACTCATAAATTGCGGCTGTAGTGTTATTGAGTTTGACTGTACACTGTCTCATGGTCTTGAGTGGCGGGTTTGGATCCAACTGTCATGGAGACTGTTGGGAGGGGAAATGACACAGCAGATTAATGGGCGAGGACCTGCAGTGTGTCTGGAAGTGATCAGGTCGCATGCAAAAAGGGGATGACTCACCAGCACAGACCAAGATCCATCATGCACTTGTAGCAGAGACACTGGGCAGAGTGTGCAGCAACACAAAGCAGCTGTTGTGTATGATAGGATTGAGGAGGACAGTTCATGTGGCGTGCGCTTAAACACACCATTCTACGCTTGGCCCACCATGCCGAGGCTGAGCTGACATCATCTTTAAATGTTTTATTTTTTTGCACAGGGAGGCCGTGCACGAGCTGGACGGGAAGGCGCAGTTGTACAACGAGATCCGCAGGAAGAAGAAGGAAAGGAAGGTGAAGAAGCGGCTGAGGAAAGGAGACGACTGCAGCCTGCCGGGCCTCACGTGCTTTGCGCATAACGACGACCATTGGCAGACTGCACCCTTCTGGACTTGTATGTATTTACTCCATTAACCCCAATGTTCCTAGACAACAGTCAGCCGTATATACAGTATACTAGGGGTATTCCGATCTTATATTGATATCATATATCAATGCGATATCCGCAAAAAACAAGCATGGACTTGGATCTAAAGTGTCTGATACAAGCAGTCCTGCGGTGCGTTTACTTGTGCAAAGTTGGACAGCCACCTAACATCTAAATGTTGTCCAATAAGCACACAAGTCGTATTTTAGTGAAATTATTTAAAAAAGGTAAACATGGTAGGCTATAGGTTACCAGGAGCTAGCAGCTACACAACAGCTAAGCACACAAGCTAGGCATATGTAATAAGTGTCCTTAATTGAACAATATTGCAGTCTAAAGCAGAATATTTGTCAATCTAAACAAGTCTAAAATAATCCTCCCCAAGGTTTCTCATAGTCATTCACATCGACGTCCCTTGTGTGGGCTCTATGCCGAGGATGTCGTTGTGGCTTGTGCAGCCCTTTGAGACTTTTGTGATTTAGGGCTATATAAATAAACATTGATTGATTGATTGATTACCTACAAATACAAAGTCTCCAAGCCAGAAAAGCGTCTTATAAAGTACTCAGGAACAAACATGTCCGCATCATTCAACGTACTCCGTCATGCCCTTTATGTAATGAATATTATGACCACTAGGTGCTGCCAAAACACAAATTAACATTCCACTTCCAAAGCATAAATCTGTCATAAGGTTATTGTTTTTCATACATGTGTACTTTAATGCCTAAAAGCAGTGGTTCTTAAACTTTTCTTACCAAATACCACCTCAGAAAACACTTGGCTTTCCAAGTACCACCATAACGACCAACATTAAAATACAATAAAAACAAGGCAGAGGTTTTATTGAAGAAGTATAATTAATCATTTGGCCACTGTAACATTACACACAGTTTGAACAGTTACACTGTGTTTGAATATATCGGAAAATAAATCACTGTGATTTAATCTAGTGATTCTTTGGCGTAACACTTGTAGTACACGTACCACTGTTTGCCTTAAGGTAAGGGTTTTTAATATTTACCATTGTTCTTTGTTTGACTAATTTCGTTTGATCAAACATTGTGTACAATTGTTTACAAAATATTACAACTCTGCACAATATGATTCCTACTGTTATCGTATCAGATGAATATATTAATAAGGTAATCCAATATTGGTATCGTATCAGTAGTAAAAAAGTTGTATTGGGACACCCCAACAGTATAAATGCTTTTTAAATGTGAATTGCACCCACTTGAGTTAGTGCCTCCCTTTCCGCCATGTTGCCAAGATGGCGACTGTTGATGGTGGTCAGGGTGCATCCCTGCACACACGTTTTGTTCAACAAAACTGCTTTAATAAAAAAAAAACAAGGCACTTTTTTCATCAGTTAAAATGTCTTTAATGGACCTTTAAATTAGCCCCAACCTGTTTCAGCCAACAGGCCTTCATCACATTTTGAAAGTACATTAACTGACCCTAAAACCTAGAATAGCACCAAAAGACACACCCAGTGTTCAACACAAACACACACCGACAAAATAACATTTGACAAATATGTCTGTGAAATGAATGTCCTTATTTCATGTTGGGTGTTTTGTGGCTTGAAGTGTTTGAATCCAAAAAGTGTCACATTAGTGTCAATTATTATTATTGAAATCCCAAAAATGTAGAATAGACTTAGACTTAGACAAACTTTAATGATCCACAAGGGATATTGTTCCACACAGTAGCTCAGTTACAATGATGGAAAGTGTAAGGATGGAAAGGACAATGCAGGTATAAATAGACTAAATATAGCGATATAAAATATAACATATATACGTAATATTTACATAATATATGTACAGTATATTATATATACTGATATATTATATTATGTCTATATCATATATACAAAATATAACAATTACCATGTACGCACATGACGACAATATACAGTATATGTGACAGCTGCAGCATAAAGTAGAGAGTAAATCCAGCAGAAAATAGACATTAAAAAAAAAGAGAAATAGCTAACATGTCAGGTGTCAAGTAATAGACAGATATCATCTATTGCTGTATGGCGAGTGATTATACAGCTGGATGGAGTGCGGAATGAAGGAGTTCTTGAATCGCACAGTGCGGGAAGGAAGCTGAAGGAGCCTGTTGGAGTATGAGCTCCGCTGTCCCTCAATTGTCAGGTGGAGTGGTTGGGCAGGATTGTCCATGATGGCCAGCAGTTTGTCCAGTGTCCTCCTGTCCCTCACTGACACAAACGCCTCCAACTGCGTGCCAATAGTTTGGCCAGCTTTCCGGATCAGTTTATCAATCCGGTTTGAGTCCCTTTTGCTGGTGCTGCTCCCCCAACAAACCACTGCAAAGTACAGGGCACTGGCCACTACAGACTGATAAAATATTTCCAACAGCTTGCTGCACACATTTAAGGACCTAAGCTTCCTCAGGAAAAAGAGTCTGCTCATGCCCTTCTTGTAAACAGCTTTGCAGTTGTCCTTCCAGTCCAGTCTGCTGTTCAAGTGGACTCCCAGGTACTTGTACTGCTCCACTACTGCCACCTCCCGTACCCTGGATCTTGATGGGCTCCACCGGGGTCATTCTCTTCCTGAAGTCGATGACCAATAGTTGCTGTTTTCCTGCACAAATAGCATAATTATGCCCCACCAAGCTGTTTTGTAGCCGCTTTTTGTCATCCAAATACAGAAAATATATGCGAATATTACATTCTAGCCTATAAACAACAGATATTGTCTTACAGTTGATCAAATGGTTAATTTAAAATCTGTATATATTGTCTAAACCAGGGGTTCTTAACCTTTTTGACCTCAGGGCCCAACTTTTCCACTACAGAGGGGCCCGAGGTCCACTCAAATATTACCATTAAATTAGTAATCTTACTCTTGGTTTTAATCATATTCAATAATTATATTTAACCTACTGACAGTTTACAACCTTGTCAAATAATATGAAACCATGTTTTCATCACAAAGATTATTATTTAACACATAAATCTTCGGGTTAGGCTGATTAGAAAAATAAGTACTAATCAAATATACTGCATAAGAAGGGACTCATTAATGACAAAAAATAAATTTACATAGTTAAAATGCTGAAATAAACAAAATTGATAATGAATATATTTCTAAACTTAACTGTCAATAACATTTGATTGCAAATTAAAATACAGCATCACCACTTCAGTCATAATTGTTGCACCTAAACTTCTCTGTGACTTTAGCTCCAGACTTCTTCTGTTTGTTTGAGATTGTCATTACTGCCACAAGTGGTGGAAAAGTGTATTTCAACTGAGTACTGCTGCGGCCCATACAGCTGAGATATACTGTATATTTTTGGCGGCCCAACAACGGTGAAGAAACACTGGTGTAAAAAGTGTCTTGTTTGTCATATATTAGTGCAATAATAAGTGTTACATCTGTACGAGCCATTTTTCATGAAATCTAAATTGAATTGAGAATTGGATTGAATTATGTAACCAAGATGGCGACTCTTGACGGGGGGTTAGGGTGCATCACTGCAGACTCATTTTGGGCATAATGCTTTCATGTGAACACACTCCCAATGCTAAGTGCAGCCTTCCTTTTCCAAAACAAGCGTAGTCGTCTTATATTCATGGCCGTCTTATATGGAGGTCAATGATCCAGTCAGTGACGTGTGTCCACCCCTGCAGTGGGTGGGTTCTGCGCGTGCACCAGCTCCAACAACAACACCTACTGGTGCCTGAGGACCATTAACGAGACCCACAACACGCTCTTCTGCGAGTTCTCCACCGGCTTCCTGGAGTACTTTGACCTCAACAGTGACCCCTACCAGGTGCGTGCTCCACCGCCTAGCACATCTCTCTCCACGCCCTCCTCTTAAAGAACGCCCGTGTCACAGCTGACCAATGCCGTGTACGAGGTGGACAGAGACGTGCTCAACTCCCTCCACGCTCAGCTGATGGAGATGAGGAGTTGCCAAGGCTACAAGCAGTGTAACCCTCGACCCAAAGGCTTGGATGCAGGTAAGCCCTTCAGACTCGGGTGGTTGCTATGACGACATGACTCAAACTTCCCCACACAGACTGGAGCTGATGTGTTTTTGGTAGTCTTGTAGTGTTTTGCACAAGTCTGCATGCTGCATGCGTTTGGGAATGATCCACTCTCTCTCAGGTGGAGTCGACACTCTCCTACTGGATGTTTCATTTCCTACGCACGCACACACGCACACACACACACACACACACACACACACACACACACACACACACACACACACACACACACACACACACACACACACACACCTCAACTCCTTCTGTTCTCCTGGAAGCTACCCCACACACACACACACACACACACACACACACACACACACACACACACACACACACACACACACACACACACACACACACACACACACACACACACACACACACACACCTCAACTCCTTCTGTTCTCCTGGAAGCTACCCCATCTAATTACTGCAGTGACTACAAAGATAGGCACACAGTATTTCAAATATAGGGCTGCTAGTGGCGCCCCCTACTGTTTGACTCAATACATGCAGGATGTGGTCATAGTAAGTACAGCTGGGGAGTTCAGAAGTGCTATTTTGAATAGAATAATGCCGTCAAACAATGAACATTTCCAATTGAATGAATCACAAAGTTGCTTTGGGTTCATTTAGATTATTACAAATCAGTACAATTTTTGGTGTTTACGTTTGCATGAGCAAAGAGACACAAGAGACAAGTAATATCTAAAACAGGTGTCCAAACTTTGAAACACTTTGTACATTAAAGATGCTAAAAAAACAACAACAATGTACATCAATATATGCTAAGCTAGCTGAACAAAAAACACCCACGTTAGCTTTGTGCTGACAAAGAAAATTAGTGTAAGACATACAAAAAAGTGAACTTGTGCGATTCACCACAAAAAATATTGCATTAATCCCATATATACGCAGATTAATCACACAGTTTATTTGGCTAATTTATCTTCTGTCAATACTAACAATACAATTGTATTTGTATCAGGGTCTTTTTTAATTTGTTTGACATTTTTAGGTTAATTTAAGAACATACAAGTGACTTTATACTACTAGTATTACTTGTGATTAATCATGATTAATTGCTTGTAACGCCTCTTCTGATGTACAATGGTTTATTCTTTTACTTACACTCTGTTATCATTAGCCTAGTGATGGACCCAATAACTGAATACGTGTATTTACAGTAACTATATGGAGGGGGTGAATGTTTATTTGGACAAGACAAATTGCACTTAGCATTAAGTAGAAAGGTTGTTCTATAAAACTTGTAGTATTGGTGCACTAACGGGAAAAAGGGGGGAAAGTTACATTGCAAAAAGTACTAATTTAATAAATCCCTCTGGTCAGCAGCACAAAGCCAATGCACGAGTGTACAGCTGTGGTAATGGGTACATTCGCACCCACCTGCACAAATGTACTTCAAAATGTAACAATCAAAATAAGTATGACTTTTTTTTCGTTTACTAGGGCATGCATATATATTATGCATTAGTTTGACCATTTAAAATCAACGATAATAAAAAGAAGATGCTTGGAAATAGCATAAAAATGCCCCAAAAGCGTTACTTTTTGGTGTAACCATCATGAGCGTTCTGTTCAGGTATATTTCTTTTATATTTTGATAAATCATCATATTTATGTATTACTAAATTTAAATAGGTATTGATCGATCTTTAAGCTGTGTGTACTTGATTTCAGTTTGCTTTTGACATCTTATTTAGAATTGTTGTTGCAACTTTTACAACCTTGTGTTGCGCTCATGATGGCGTAACCAAACTACATTTCATTTAATGATCCTATTTTGAATATTTATTCCCTTTTTTACATTTAGTATATTTAAATATTCATTTATAAACATTGAATACATTTCAAATAGCAATAAAATGCAATTGCCTTCATCTTATAGGGTAATGTTTAGTTAGACCAAGTCATGAGCGTAACACTAAGCTTCATCACTTTGACTTGTAATATCTCTAATTCTGGTGGTGTTTTATGCTTTTTTCTTTTTGGAACATGTACTATACATATAATACAATAATGTCCTATATAAAATTATGTTTCTAGCAATACTTTAATTTTGCCTTTGAAAGTAACACTCCAATGTCAATTAGTGGAGCTGTACACACTAGCAAACAATTCATAATAGCCACAATAGACTGCAAGATTATAATAGCAGACAATCTTAATAGCACACCTGACTTCTACTTCCAAGCTGGAAAGGAAAACTGCTTCAAACTTTATGTTGCTTTTTTTAACTTCAATTTCCCATAGAGAGCCAATGTTAGTTGACATGTTTGTTTCTGCAGCCTGTCACCATGGCAACACGACTCCGACAAACTCCATGATGGTTTAATCCGTGTTAGTTTTAACAGCCTTACAATACAATTAATTTGCTGAGCAGGAGAAAAAAAACAGCCCCTCTCTCTCTTTCTCTCTCTCTCTCCCTCACACCTGTTGCTTGTGACATCTCTCCAAGGTGCATGAAGATCTCCAGTGTGAAAGATTCTATTGATTTTGTTTCCCTCCCACGTCTCCGTGAATCCATGCATTAACAACGGACTGCTTTTATTTTCCTGATCAGGAGGTAAAGATGGAGGAAGCTATGAGCCACTCAGGTATCCACCCAATTTTTGTCTCTTATCTGTGGCTTTTTCCTCCCCTCTTGTTTTGTTAACACCTGCATGGGCTCGCTAATAACCTTCATGAAGTGGCAGCTGCTGTCATGTCGCCGCACGCTGGAGAACACGCTAACATTTCTTCCATCAAAGCAGCTTCATTGTTTGTTTGATTTCTCTCCATCAAAGGGGATTTGTCTTTGCAGCATCCGAGTTGACGTCATGTGCACGTTCATGACATGCATGACGTCATGCCACCATCAGCTTCATCTTCACTCACCTTCAGGGAATAGTTTGACACTTTTAGCTCCTTGCTTAGCAATGCTAAGCTAACAGTTTGCTGTCAATTTGATCCAATGCTCCTTTTTCCACCGCTAAGTACTTCTCACGTTAACCACTACTTGTCGCTCCAGCAGATCCGTAAACGGCCGTTGCCAATGTAACGTTTCAGGCAATAAACTGGCTGAAATAACTGCTGATCCACAGTCTCCACTTGGCTGCGGCAGCCCTAAGTTGTCGGTAGGGTAAAGACAAGTGCACAAAAGCAAATGCACATGCTAATGTTAGCTGGTGCTGTGTCTTAGCCAAGGCTTTTTTTGTTTGTCTCCACTTTGCTCTCCGGTTTTTTCCCTGCCCACAGTCTCCTCTTGGATAAAATTAGTCTATTGAGTGGCTGTGAATGTACTAAAATAAACAGCCGACATTAGCCATCGCTGTGTCTTAACAGCAGATACTGGAATATTACACTCCAGGTTCCACTTTCACGCTGCCCACAGTCTCCTTTTGGATCAAATCTTACTTCCTATGCATGGCTGTGAATGTACAAAAATAACCACTCGACGTAGTGGTTGCTGTGTCTTAACCTTGATGCTGCATTATTACACTCCAGTCTCTACTTTCTTGATGCCCATAATCTCATCTTGGATAACAGTTTTCTCGTACATGGCTGTGAATGTACAAAAATAAATGTAATCACCCGAAGTACGGTAAGCTGTTGCTGTGTCTTAACAGTAAATGCTGGAGTATTACTCTCCTGGAGCCACTTTCTTGTCGCCCACAGTCTCTTCTCGGATTAAACTAGTCTTCTAATACGTGACTGGGAATGTACAAAAATGAACACCCAACATGAATTATATTTATATAGCGCTTTTTCTCTAGTGACTCAAAGCGCTTTACATAGTGAAACCCAATATCTAAGTTAGATTTAAACCAGTGTGGGTGGCACTGGGAACAGGTGGGTAAAGTGTCTTGCCCAAGGACACAACGGCAGTGACTAGGATGGCGGAAGCGGGGATCGAACCTGGAACCCTCAAGTTGATGGCACGGCCGCTCTACCAACCGAGCTATACCGCCCCATAAGACATAAGCTGTTGCTGTGTCTTAGCAGGTAGATGCTGCAGTATTATATACTCCAGTCTCCACTTTCTTCTTGCCCGTATTCTCTCCTTGGATAAAATTGCCAAAATAAGCACACATGCTATAACATTAGCTGTTGTCGTGTTTTAGCTCTGGATGCTGCAGTATTATAATCCGCAGCCTTGTCTTTCCTGCTGCCCACAGTCTCCTCCTGGGTAAAACCCTCTTACCGCCATTGTTGTTAATGCATTCAGTGCGGCTTGCTTTTTGCAGTCTATGTTCCCAAACGGAGCCGAGACGCTAACTTGCAGTGGGAAAGCGACAAAAATGTCAAACTCTTCCGAGAAGGTCTCACTCACGTTCACCATCACAGTTTTCATCCAAAATGTCTGCCATGTTTGCTGGTGGCCATCATTGAATTCTCCTTTCAAAATACCAACTCTCCCCCTTGCTGACCTTTGCCCTTTTGACCTGTGTTTGTGGCACCTGCTTACCAGGCGACAGCAGCACCGAAAGTGGTCAAAGAGGAGACCCAGCCTCTCCTTCCTGTGAGTCCTGAAGCTCCGCCCCCTCAGTTTAGTCACACTATCACATCAGTTTGATGAACGTGAATCCTTTATTGGTATTACTTCCAGAAAGCAGTTGTTGCCCAACGCTTTGCTTTCTGTCCTGTCTTCTTCTGCTGGTGCAAACAACAGATGTGCCTTTTGGTTGTTTCATTTCCAGGTTGCAGATTCTCTTTGATTTTTGTGCAGCTTTGCGGGAGAATGTCACACACAGTATCTCCTCTCTGCTGTGTGACACCGTGCGTGTGCGTGTGTGTGTGCGTGTGTGTGCTGGAGCCTAATATAGAAGAAGAAAAGCATCCGTGTCCTGCATCCTAACATCCTTGTCTCCTCCTGGGCAGCACACAGCCAGTTTGGGTCGGACGACAGAGTTAAACTTCCCAACTTGACGGACGAGGACGTGAACTGGCAGGGCCTGGAGGATCTGTACAGCATCAACGAGAGCCTTTACGACTGCAGGCCCGACTACAGTCCAGGTCCTGACGACTGGGCCAACTTCCAGAAGGACGTAGATCACGCGTTTGCACGCCTTTTGAACAAATTCAACCAAACACTAATGCTTGACGACTCCGCCCTGCTCGAGCTGGGCTCTGGGGGCGGAGACCTTGAAGCGGGCAGCGGGAAGGAGCCATCTTGGGGCGGGGACGTCCGGTCCGGCCGCACCGCCTCCATTCCCTCAGCCAACCCCACGACGGATTCGCTCATCAATGACCTCCCCGAGAGGCAAACGGACCACCCCCGGACGGCGGAGGGGCCCCCCGCCCGAAATGGGGCCCGGGTGCAGCAGCTGGAGGAGATGGACGGAGACGTGTTCAGCGGCAACGGGCTGACGGAGTTGGACACGCGACACGACGCCCTCCTGCGCACTCACAACACCCTGCTGCCACACCCGACCCACATGGAGGGCGCTGGCCCTTACCGCGCCCCGGGCCCCAGTGATGACGAGGAGGAGGACATTTTCCAGGACCAAGGCTTCCTCCCTCTCGGCCCACACACACTGAGGCCCAGCGTGCGGCCCACCTCCACCGCACAGTCCCCGCCCACCACGCAGACTCCAAGTTCAGTGGCGCTTCCGGCCCCGCCCCTCATGTTGGTCTACGAGGGCAGCGGCGCTCCCAATCTCTGATGGTCGCCATAGAGACAGACACGTGACCATGTCAGTTATTCAGACTTTAAAAGTAATGTTTATTTTTTTACATTAGCGAACAGTGTTATGAGTTTTGAAATATATATTGTAAATGTTTAGAGAAAAGCCTTCATGCAGCTCAGTGTTGGATAACATCTTTCACCTTTTTATGAGGAAGCAAGCAGCAGTCAGTGAACGCACCGTTTAGGGAACATAGACCACAAATGCACTTTGGAGCTTTCCCGACCTTAATAGTTCTTATTTTCATAACCATTCTATTCTTATTCCTCCCAAGACATTACAATATTTTTTACACTTCAAAATGTTTGAAGAGGGAGGGGCGAGAAGAATTGGATTGAACTTTATTGACAAACCCTTAACAAAAACAGTTTCTGACAGTTTGATCACTTTGCACATTTACTGCATGTGCTCCAAATGTTTGACTTTTAAAAGCCAGTGTTTGTTTCATCAACATCGCTGTTATCCCAACTGACTTGGAGTATGTGTGTGTGTGTGTGTGTGTGTGTGTGTGTGTGTGTGTGTGTGTGTGTGTGTGTGTGTGTGTGACCGAGCAAGCGGTTGCTGGAAAGCCATGAAAATAAAAAGCAGTCTACCATTGGAGTTTGGTTTTTCCAGATGTCACCGACAGACCGTAAACGTACCGTCGACATTTACAAAGCCATGACATTTCAATCCCTTCCTGTTAAGCATTCTAATGTTGGCAGTTCACCATTAAAGACGTGTTTGGAAAAGCAACCCAGTGTTTCCTCAAACCGCCACATAGGTGACATACACAACTGCCACAACACTTTCATTTATCATTTCATTACAATTATAATATCAACTAGGGCTGTAAAGTGATTATTTTTTTAAAATCAGATTAATCACACTAACTCATAGGTTACTTGCATAAATATAAACTTTTTTTTTTTAATACCCTAATATTTGGATACAAATTCAATTTTGTAGTCAGAATGTCATACAGGAACATTTTCTTAATGTTTTACTGAACTGCAAGTCATTGATTTGCTCAAAACTTAGTGACAGTGTCCAGTAAGAATTAAGCGCACTTTTTTGGTCATAAATATTTCCTGCTTAACTTGACAGAATAAAAATAAACATGTTTGTTTAACAGGAGTTTGTCCTGCTTAACTTAAAACAGAACACATTCAGTTTTATGGTAAAGCAGGTCTCCAACTTTCATCACAATTAAAACTACTGTGACAAAAACAGAGGTGAGATATTTAATTCACTAATTTGACTGGCAACATTTTAAATGTGCTTTATTTATGAAGGAGATCTCTCAGCGAGATTATTGTCTCGATGCTATGTTGTGTAATTTAACATTAAATAAAAGCATCTCACGCCTAGCTCATTAAAGTGGAATAAATGACACACTACTAATAGTTTAAAGCCACATACCTCTCTTCTCCTAGCGAAGGGTGCAAACTGGATGTGTAATATTCTCATTGAATGACGTGTGCGGACCAACTGCACTCAGTGACGAAACAAAAACGCTCACATAAATATTGTGCTTATTGCAAACAGACAGCAGAACACTTATTTTAACTTTTGTACACTTACTTTAGTTATTTGCTGCACTGACAAGATTGCTGCTCAGTGCATGTTGGTGAAACTTCCGTGTCAAAACTGGCGTGTGACGTCACGATTTACCTTTTTCTTTTACAGGGTGCACCAACCTGGGAACATGAAAATAAAATAATCAGCTGTTGGCCACTTAATAAAAATAATGGACAATGTGCATCCCTTGACAGCTCAATACGGAATGCCTACTTTTGCTTCTAAATACGGGACGATTTATTTTTCAAGGGAAATTTGGCAACCCTATTTAAGTAGCATTCATGCTAGCAGCACCATCCTCACATTCATGTTTCTCTGTAAGATGCTATTTTAAACTTGATGTGCGCAGATAGGAAAGTTTGTCGCTGCAATACTAATGAATTACCTCAGTTTTATCTAAAGTTCCATCAAGGTTTATTTTGAAGAGAAAGTGGGCTCTATCGCTGCCGTGTGATGTTATCACAGCCTGTGTAATGCACGTTGTGTTTAGGCACCGGTCAAAACATACACTTTGATTAATCATCATTCATTTATGAGAACGTGATTTTTTTTTTTTAATTAATCACATGCGTTAACATTGACAGCCCTAATATAAACAAAACAATTGTCAAAATGACACCATAGCCAAAATCACGATAACATGACAAACTTAACCAATGTGAACATAGTAGATTTAAGCATAAAATAAAATAGAACAACAAACGTAAATACACATTTTTACAAAGGAGTTCAGGGTGCACATTGTGCCGCCAACCAAATGCGAGCACTGCACGGAACTCTACTACAAAAACGATGGTCATGTTGACTTAAGCCTTTGAATCTTTGTTATTTTATCCGTTGAGTGGATAATTTACAGTGAAAGACGATATTGTGTGTCGCAACTCGATCAGTCTGACGCCATCTGCTTCCAGCCCCAACAGGCGGGCTGATTGCTTGCACCTATGCTGATTGGAGTAGCGGCAGCCAAACCAAAGGGCGCTTAAAGTCAGCTGACACGTCATCTTTAAACAGTGTTGTGGGACGCGAGTTACACCTGAATTGCTGTTGCGACATCCAGTGGACACTTTTAGATCAGCAGTTTTTTTTTTCATTAAAAATTCACAGCTCATTTTTATACTTGGCAAACTCTTCTTGCGGGTTGCAGAGCAGATTAAACATGTTCGTCTGACACGTTACTACAAGAATGCCTGCAGGAGGTTTTTTTTCTTATTAAAAATCGACAAAATTAAATATATATAGAAATATTTTGAAAAACATTTGTACAATATATAACCCTTCCAGTCTTAAGTAATGTAAAAACATTTCTATTTAATGTAACATGTACGTTTTAGTTTTGAATATTAGAAATATTATTAATACCGATAGCTGAAAATGCTGTATTTCACACATTTTTTAAAAAATAAATTGTACAAGAAACCCCGTGCAATTGACTTAAAATAAAATGTTATGAAGCTGCATTAAAAAAAATCCTCAATATAATTAATGCAGAGTAAATATGTAAAACTCCTGATAATTGCCTTACCCCCATAAACACCTGCTGCTCTTTGAATAAACGCTTTCAGTTCGATCGTCATTTGCGACATGAAAAAAGTGAAACATTCTGCACACGACAACAGCAATCCTCTCTGTGTCCACTGGAGGGCGTGCCAATAGAACTTGTGACTTAACTGTTTCTGCTCTTTGGTAAAATATCTTAGCTGTATCATCTCCTGTTTATATGATATCATGTCCGTACAAGTGATGAGCATATTAAGCGCAGGCACGACAGTATTATGACATGCGCAGTCGGCAAGGGGTGCTGCCTTTAGGAACTGTTGGACATACCGCCACTCATTTTCAAGGCATGAAATAAATGAACTTGCTGGACGTTTGTGTTGAACGTGACAACTAATAAGACTAATTAATCATTTCTATACCCGAAATATCACTTACAGTCTTGGTCAAAAGTTTACATACATTTGTAAAGAACATAATGTCATGGCTGTCTTGAATTTCCAATCATTTCTACAACTCTTATTTTTTTGTGATATAGTGATTGGAGCACATACTTGTTGGTCACAAAAAACATTCATGAAGTTTGGTTCTTGTATGAATTTATTATGGGTCTACTGAAAATGTGACCAAATCTGCTGGGTCAAAAGTATACATACAGCAATGTTAATATTTGGTTACATGTCCCTTGGCAAGTTTCACTGCAATAAGGCGCTTTTGGTAGCCATCCACAAGCTTCTGGTTGAATTTTTGACCACTCCTCTTGACAAAATTGGTGCAGTTCAGCTAAATTTGTTGGTTTTCTGACATGGACTTGTTTCTTCAGCATTGTCTACAACGTTTAAGTCAGGACATTGGGAAGACAATTCTAAAACATTAATTCTAGCATGATTTAGCCATTCCTTTACCACTTTTGACGTGTGTTTGGGGTCATTGTCCTGTTGGAACACCCAACTGCGCTCAAGACTCAAACTCCGGGCTGATGATTTTAGGTTGTCCTGAAGAATTTGGAGGTAATCCTCCTTTTTCATTGTCCTATTTACTATCTGTAAAGCACCAGTTCCATTGGCAGCAAAACAGGCCCAGAGCATAATACTACCACCACCATGCTTGACGGTAGGAATTGGTGTTCCTGGGATTAAAGGCCTCACTTTTTCTCCTCCAAACATATTGCTGGGTAATGTGGCCAAACAGCTCAATTTTTGTTTAATCTGACCACAGAACCTTTCTCCTGAAGGTCTAATCTTTGTCCATGTGATGTCAGCTTGCCAGAAGCTTGTGGATGGCTACCAAAAGCGCCTTATTGCAGTGAAACTTGCCAAGGGACATGTAACCAAATATTAACATTGCTGTATGTATACTTTTGACCCAGCAGATTTGGTCACATTTTCAGTAGACCCATAATAAATTCATAAAAGAACCAAACTTCATGAATGTTTTTTGTGACCAACAAGTATGTGCTCCAATCACTCTATCACAAAAAAAATAAGAGTTGTAGAAATGATTGGAAACTCAAGACAGCCATGACATTATGTTCTTTACAAGTGTATGTAAACTTTTGACCACGACTGTATGTTTAAATGTGCCCCTCTAGTTAAACATGTGTTTGAATTTTATTTCACCTCCAACGTAGTTTGCCAAGACAGTGGTCCTCCAGGACATTTGAGTATGGAGCGAAATCTTCTCAACTCGACCCAGGATCGCTCAATGGTTGGCTCCCGATCGCCAACTTTCAAAGCTACGTTAGAAAGACACAAAGACACTTCATGACCCGTGATATTGATCGATTCCCGATCAAACCAACCTGATGGTCGCTGAAGTGCTGCTCCTCGGCCTCCTCTGGGTTCTTGTAGCTGAACTTCTCCACACAGCCCAGGATGTCATTCAGCAGCTTCCCGCAAACAGAGTTGGAGAATATTGAAAAGACAAACATTAGTAAATGAAGGTTTCTGACATCCACACTGGACGATGTTGGAGTGCAGGTAAAGAAGGGTACACGCACGCACTTGAAGTTGAAAGGACTGTATTGTTGGAACCTGATTCACTGTCTTGTGTACACGTGACATTAACACAATCATTGATTCACTGTCTTGTGTACACGTGACATTAACACAATCATTGATTCACGGTCTTGTGTACACGTGACATTAACACAATCATTGATTCACGGTCTTGTGTACACGTGACATTAACACAATCATTGATTCACGGTCTTGTGTACACGTGACATTAACACAAGCAGTCTGGGTCACATCTTTGGGACGTACAGTAGCCTCAGCACAATACTTGTCTTGCATTTTCACCTGACTCTTTGCAACTTGCTCAGAGTTACTTGTTTTAAGCAAAACATAACAAGAACACCACCGGCTAGCTTACGTTACCATTAGTGGTTTAAAAAATGTAAATATCTATTATTTTTCACAAAGACTAATTACACGGAATACAAACTGTCTGGCGTCGACGCACACAAAGTCTCAGAGAAGCGACAAACACTTTGTTGGCTGACACACAACGTCCCACAATCCTTCCTGCACACACTGAGGCCCCGGAAAAAAAACGGCCCTCGAGAAAGTAGACACTAAAAAGCGAGAGGAAAGACGAGAGTAAATATTGGAGAATATTTCGTAAAGAAAAGGAGTCGAAAATGGATGCTAAAGTTGCTACATTCCTGTTGAAGACGTGAGTAGAATCATAGGCTTTCCCAACATTTCTGCTCTATATTATCACTAAACAATCCTGTCGTGGATTCTGCAAAATAATGCTTTGTTGTTGTTGTGATACGCTATAATACATTCAATACCGTTAGCAGCTACAATCTGCTATTGTTAGCTAAACATTTTAGCTTCATCTACAATTTGTTACTAGTTCTAATCATGTTTTAATACATGTTTCATTTATGTTACAGACATACATTTGTAATCAAACTTGACTTGGATTTAATGCATGTTTAGCACTAAAACAAATTAATGGGAAATAAATTGTTCAATAATTAGTTTTGGGGGTAAAAAAAAAACATTTAAAAAGGTTTCAAAACCAGCTCAGGATAACCGTGAGAAAGTCCTGGCAAATTTGCCATTATATTCTTACCAGTGACGGAGCAGGAAGGGGCTAGGCCATGTCATGCATTTAATGGACATTTTATCCGCGCTTCACGCAAAATAGGTGCCCCAAAGATCACGGGGCGCTAAAAGGAGTGGCCCTGCTTATGTGTCAATGTTATTTATGTAACAACCTCGTTGGAAATATGTTAGCATAGCCTAGTGTCGCTAACACTGGCTAGTAAATAGTTTCTACTGACAGCGTTAAGTTTTTATTTCTGAATATAGCGATGTCGTACTTTGGTTGTTGCGTGCGTGTGTTACGTGGGCACGGCTTGCATGCTGGGAGATACAATGGTTTGGAAAGTGGGCGCCCTCTCGTCACTAGTGTTGTTTAAAAGGCGCGGCGAGGCACACAAGAACAAAAAGGAGTACAGTTGCGTGACAGCAGGGGGCGCTGCACAGTACTGCTGAGGTGTATCTTGCATAGGACACGTTTGTGCTTTAGTGTCGTCAGTAGCACCGTGGCGAGATGCTCACAGTCAGCCCTTAAAAGTGGGCGGGCAGATGTGCGGGAGCCCCGAGGAAGGCACGTGTCGCTGCCAGGGGCCCGCCGTCAGACGTGGGCGGAGCCTCTGTGGGAGGTTATTGCTTTGAGGGCGTTGCCGGGGCAACTGAGACTGCTGTGTCCGCGGCCCAGCAGCAGGGCGGCGGGCGCCTCGCCCCGCGGCGGGATGAACACGGGGCAAGAGCGTGTGCGGGCGTGGCTCTTGTGGCCGCCGACGTGGCAGATGAGCTCGCTGACGGTGCCCAGCGGCGGCGACAGGTGCCGGCGCCAGCGCTCCACGCGCTCCTCCTTGTGCTTGATGGAGTACCACGTGAGGAAGATGAAGACGAAGCCCACAAACTTGAGGCTAGCGGCCAGGCCGAAGTAGACGAAGCGGAAGGAGGTGACGTCGTACTCCCAGCACGAGCCGTGCACGCCACAGTCCTGCTGCCACAGCATGCACGTGGTGTCGATCACAGCACCAAAGTAGATGGGCGTTGGGATGTAGGCTGCCATGGAGGGAGGGGCCAAAGTACAACAACTATTCATTACAATTGTTGAAGATGTTGCTCAAGGAATGCATAAATGTGAATATAATACTGTCTGAACAAGGCAGGAAGTTTCCATACAACCAGGAGTGCACTGTAAAAAGAATGTTATACCTCTTTCTGACCACTTGATGGCAGCATTGCACAAATAAAGACTGCATGCATTTTAATGTACCAGTAGAGTGGAAAAAACAGTTGCCTCTATATTGAAGCTATTATCATAGATATCTGAAAAAGACTTCAAGTTTGCAAGTAAATAGATATGATCAAAATAGTACCAATCTCACGGAGATTCCCCAGCCTGTCGGTCCATGGCCACATTTGTCTACTCGCAGGTGAGAGCTGCATGAATTATAATCTAGAATTTACTTTTAGCAAATTTGAGACGAAGAAGAAGCAGCCGTCGGCTATAGTGTGTCAACAATAGCAGCGTAAATTAGCATTAGCTCAATGCTATTAATGCGCAGCTAAAATAATCTGTCTGCATTGGCGGTTATAATAACAATATCGCTCATATTTATTAACATGTCGTGACCTGAAAATTTACCAGAGTATTGTTGGCGCTTTCTGGATTTTTTTTAGAGAGAATATAATGGGCGCAATAGAGGACTCTCTCTCTGTTGACTCAGATACTGGCTATTTATTTACCATTTTGAAAGCATAAAAAAGCCAAACATATGTGTTCTTGTTTTACATAAGGATTGTGAATGATAAACAGCACATCTCTTGCCAATTTTTGTGTATTTCCAGTATGACTGATCCGATAATATGGTCAGAGTGCAGAAGTGCTACTACAGTGACGTAGAACCTACAGAAAATGCAGAAGATATTCAGAGCGAAATATTCAAAATGGCCGACTGGATTTGTGGCATTTTGTGACGTTTAAACTATATTTTCACATACTTGGCGGATTGTAAATACGATTGGTTATACAATGAAACACAATTAAGCATATAAAGTCAACTTTTTTTTCCACTCTACTGGTATTCTGAATATATGGAAGTCAATTTTACATCTTTTGTATAATGTTTGTATATGCGCCTAAACACACAGTTAAGTACACAAAAAATTTTGATAGTCACACAATTTTACCAAGTGTTGTTTTATACAAAACTATTGACATATTTTATAGAGGAACAGCACTTTCTTTGGAATTTTGCCATCATCCACAATCCCTATGAAAGACAAAGACACGTTTTTCTTTTTTTTATGCATTCTAATTCATAATTAAACGTTAGCAAAAGTCAGCTATCAATGGAGCTAATACTATTTGCTCTATTCTGCCTAAAAAGCTTTCTAAATAGATCCAAAAACTTACATCAATGTTTTATATACACAAGGTGTAAGTATATATGTAATGTGGTAACAGGCACATTTATAAAAACATGTAATATTTACGTGTTTTGATCATTTAAAGCATACAGCAGCATATTAATGACACAGATGCATCACAACGTTTGTGTTTTCTTTCAACAACAACACTGATTACTGCTCATCATGGCAGACTTTGTCAGAGACAACATGAAGACTGATGGGATGTTTATATCCTTCCGTTTGTATTAAAAATAATCATAATCCTCATGAAAGGTAAAATAAAAAGTGTTTTTTCCTGTCTTTCTTGCCATCTTCCAGTCCGAGTTGAATGTCAAAGTTGACCAATTTCTCGGTTTATGTCCACATCCTTCCACTATCCAAGTGAGAAGCAAGATTTATAATCTATAATTACCTTTCACATAGGGCTGGGCGATATGGACGAAAAAGTATATCTCGATATATTTTTACTTAAAACTCGATATTCGATATATATCTCGATATATTTTCCGGTGAAAGTATACATATAAAGATATTCATTTTTGAGCGAAATTCACTGAAATTGAACTGAATGACTTTTATTAACCCAATTAGTCAAGATGGGTATTAACAGCACAGAAAATAAACTGTTTAAGTAGCACAGAATTACATAACATAAATAAAATAGAAAAACATTCTTTCTACGTAAAATAAATAACATAGCTGTGCAAATAATACAAAATGTATCAATAAATTTGCAGACAGGCACTTTTTATTCCCAGTTGACGATGTAATGGACTGTCACACACAAACGGTTCTGGTCAGTGCCAAGTAAGTGACTTGACTTAATTGTGCCGCTATGATCTTCCTCACTTTGGCATACATTTTTGGCAGCATTTGTCGTGCAAAATATGCCCGGCTTGGCAACTCCAGAATAGTTTTGATTTGGCCTAACATGGTAAACAACTCAAATGAATGTTTTATCCAGACGCATACATTTGTCCAAATGTGGCCAAGTAGACGCATTGTGGGTTTCCTGGACGTCGTCTACATCGCTAAAATAAAAATCTAAGGAAGAGAATCCCTCTGCCATCTTCCACTAGTTTTTTTATTATATAAATTGCCCGCTTGAATATTCCTTCTTCTCTTCTACGGACTCTCTCGTCGTCCTTTGGGATGTCTGTTGTGATTTCCCTTCCTGGTTCCACGACCCGCCCTATCTTGCCTCTGATTGGCCTGTCCCTAATGTTTTGCCTTGATCTTAACCAATCGTGACTCATCATAGTAAACAACCAACCAATCATGGATGTTCTTATACGCAAGCACGTCTTGGAAGGACAAGGGGAGGGGTTTAGTAGCCCATGAGAGGGAGTGGGGAGCGGGGACTGAATCAAGGAACACAACAAATACGCGGTGTTTGGTCATTTTAACGTGAAAAAAATTATATCGATATTACGATATTTTCTTAATTCATATCTTGTTTAAAAATATATCGATAAATCTTACAAACTCGATATATCGCCCAGCCCTACTTTCACACACTCAGAAGCGATGCAGCAGCTCACCGGCTCGTTGTCAATATAGCAGCATAAGCTAGTTAGCTCACTGTGATCAATGCGCTGCTAAAAGTAGTTCCCTAACGTTAGCGCTTATAACAATATCACTAATATGTGGTTAAAATTCAGGTCACGACATGTAAATAGAGTACTGTTGGTGCTTTTTGGATGTTTATAAGTGGGTTTAATGAGCGCAATAGAAAAAAAAATTGCTCCATTGTTAGCTGAATTTGCTTATTTACAAGTTAGAATGTAATGAAATTTTTTTTAAAACGTGTTCTTTTCTTACACAAGGATTGTGAACGCATATGAATAGACTAAATCCAAAGAAGGTGCAGTTCCTCTTTGAGGCTGACAAATATGTGAAAGTGAAAGAAAGTGGTTGAAACTCACCAAGAGTTCTGAGGAGGACAAACTGCATGCCGAGAGCAAAAGGCCTCTCTTGTTCATCCACAGACCTACAACAACATCAACAACACAATCACACACAAGGAAAAGCTGCAAATGAATGAATGTGTCGTTTTTCTCACCTGAGTGTGACGATGATGGCGGATGGCTGCGCGCATGCCGTGATGAGCGTGACGATGAAGAGGAAAACAAGGAAGGGGATCAGCGTGTTGCACGTGCGGTCGCACTTGCCCGACAGCGCGTAGCCGTTCTCATTGAGGTACGTCTTGACGATGACCAGCTGCAGCTGGTTCACCTGGCCGCCTGACGACGGCGTGATCACCTGCCGGCTCTGAACGCAGCCACACTCAGTGTAGTTCTTCAACTGCGCAGAGATTACATCATGCGGTCCAAGGTTAAAGGGTGTGTTCACCACAAAATGCCCTTTTTAAACTTAATATTGTTTGCGGGTTTTTTAGGGGGTGGGGGGATTATAAACATTATTCGATGCATTTTGGTCTTTTGTGCACATAAAAAAAAAAAAACAATGGTAATGTAAAAAAAAAAATCCAACTTAATACACTAACATTACAATAAAATGGGAATTATTTATCTATTAAGTAATCTTTTTACATATTTGATGTGGATAGAGTATTAAAAACACTTTATTTTTAAATTAAGTACATACGTGATCTATGTTATTGTAATATATTTTATTTCGATCAATCAATCAAAGTTTAATCATATACCCTTAATCACAAGTGTCTCAAAGGGCTGCACAAGCCACAACGACATCCTTGGCTCAAATCGCAAATCAGGGCAAGAAAAAATTCAACCCAATGGGGACAGCGAGAAACCTTTGAAGGGACTGCACGGTGACCGGTGCAATGGATGCCGAGTGGATTCGGTTAATTTGATGTAAATGTTTTTAGATTCTTGTGACTCCAGCCTCTGGAACTACAGATTTTTACATTCATGTTTGCAATATGTCTGTTCAATAACATGCACAGTCCCATTCAAATACATTCAAATTAAAGATCATTAAAATTCCTATAGTTTTGTCATGCACATAAAAATGTCCAAAAATCTTTGCAATTTGAACAAAAAGTTGAATAAAATGTGCATTAAAAGGTTACACTTTTCTAGACTCAACAAATGAGCTTAAAATTATTTAAATTTTTGGCAAATTTTTTCTGACCTGACATAAGATGGTTGGTTGAAGTTTATTTCAAACATGTATGCAATTTCGCATTCACAAAGAATCTTTAAGGCCCCAAAAGAGAGCATGTGTGTTCGCTCACCCCGCTGCTGTCGTTGCCCACCGCGCTGCAGCCCGCCAGGCAGGGGTTGAAGTAGGTGATGCCGTCCGAGCCGCACACGGGCGCATACTCGTGGATCCTGCAGCCGCAGTTGACGTTGCAACTTCCTGTCAGATTCCTGTGGGTCAGCGTTAGGGTCGGCCTGCAGCGACAACATCAAGTCAGAAGATGCGACGTCAAGTCAACAAAGTATTTTCTTTACAATCAATAAATCAATCAATTCTTCGGTCTTGTCGCAAACAGCAGCAGAACCACATGATGTCCCTCAGCCCAACAGGGAAGAAATACATGGATATTAATATTCAAGTGCCATGAAATTATTAATAATAATTTAAATCATAACAACAATGAATACATGGATACATTTGAATTTTAATGCAAGTTTGGAAAAAGTCACTACATTATTATTTTATATATATTTAAATGTAATACACACTTGGAAAAATAGAAAATTACAAGATATGAGTGTAAATTATTCAAATAATAGTAATAATAGATACAGAAATTTTAAGTCCCGCTTCCGTCATCCTAGTCACTGCCGTTGTGTCCTTGGGCAAGACACTTTACCCACCTGCTCCCAGTGCCACCCACACTGGTTTAAATGTAATTTAGATATTGGGTTTCACTATGTAAAGCGCTTTGAGTCACTAGAGAAAAGCGCTATATAAATATAATTCACTTCACTTCACTTAAGTCACACAAGAATAATAAGCCTTAAATTAAACGAGTAAAACAAATGAATAATTTCAATACAAATGTAATTTACTTAGTCTTGTTCATCATTCAAATTAATGTAAATAAAAACAAAAATCTATAAAAATAATTTAAAAAAATATTTTATAAAAAAATTAAGTCTCCTTATCAAAACTTTGATACATTTGTTTAAATGTAATTTCTATATTTATTCACCAGAGTATTTCAAATTGATTATCTTATGTATTTGTAAAAATTTTTTATAGGCTGTTCTTAAAAAAAACATGTTTTAAAATAGGATTGAAATATAAATGTAAAATATATCTGATTTTTTTTTTTTCCAATTGTTCTGACATCACCTACTGCTTCTCCCGGCCACTAAGGGGCATAGTTGCCTGGTGTCTGTAGAATGGCAAACTATGCTGTGTGATGCATGTTGAATCGTTACACAGTACATAAACAAGTTGAACTGAAGAAGGGCTGCATTGGTAATGTGGGATCTGAACCGAGGATGTCGTTGTGGCTGTGCAGTCCTTTGAGACCCTTGTGATTTAGGGCTATACAAATAAATATTGATTGACATTGATAACGTTGCAAAATGGCGCTATAGCAGATACATACTGTAAGAATATTAAGTAACTTGGACCTTTTGGCGTGTTTGCTGGTTGGATTACTGCCCGCGTGTTGTTGGTGGGGGACGATGGCGTCTAGGGCATCCCGAAAAAAGTCGGGCTCCACATTCCTCACATGAGTGCGAGCATTCAAACATGCCATGTTTTATTTTTTTGTAATACCAGTCTACTTGAGGACTTGAAAGACTGACTGCCCCTCATTCATCAACGTTGACTGTGTTAATATTGCCAGCTAATGCTTTATATATGAATATTATACAATATGATGTTAATTATTGCTGGTGTAGGCCTGCCCTGCATCTTACTGACAGCTGTTGCAAAAAATGTTCACCATCCCATGCAGCTAAATGAGGTAACCACAAAATGGGAGTGGCAGTGGATCAATCTATCAGTGCTGAAATATTTCTTAATACAATAATATAGAATACATATTATATAACAGAACATTTTTAAACAGGCAAAGCCAATTCAAATTTCCTCCCAAAATTTCTAAAAAAAAGGCACAAAATTTGAGAAAAGTCTACAATAATATTGAATTATTTTGGTAGAATTATATCAGCGTTAAGGTTGTTTTTTTTTTAAATAATTTAAATATAATTTCGAATACAGCTGTATATTAAATTACAAGTATTTTAACAGTGGAAGCTCACAGATTGAAAATGTGAAAAATATATATTAATGTGCAATATATGTCTTGATAAATAGAACAATATTGGCATTTTTATTGTTGAAAATTAAAAAAATAATAATTTGGAAGTAAGAAAATGTGTGTAAAAATTTCCAAATTTACATGATTTAATGTAAATAAAATCAATTAATGAACAAATAATTGTTACTGTCTGAGTATCTTGAAAAGCACTAAACAAGTATATTATTATTATTATTAATAATAATATAATTATCAAAGGTGAGGATAAAGGCCCAATCCCAACACACCCACCCACTCACTACCACTAGCCCTCACTAACTACCACTCACCCACTACCACTCGCCCTCACCCACTACCACTACACCCTGAAAATTAAGCGAAAAGGGGTAAAGCTTTGTAATCTTCCCTAAGAATTGGGACACCACTTGCTATGTAACCGCATAGTTTACGTTTGGGCACGTAAGCGACTACATAGTTAAGTTTGCACATAGAGTTGTACCGACACCAATATTTTGGTACCAAAATGTATATCATTCTTTCAATAGTTTTTGATACTTTTCAAAATAAAGGAGAAAAAAAAATGTTATTGGCTTAATTTTAACATAACATTTATGATAAAACTTATGATTAAACATGTTTCTTATTGCACCCAAAGAAAAATATAACTAAAATTAAAATGTGCATACACATGGTATTTTCTTATTGCACTCAAATGGTCTTTTCTTATTGCACTCAAATAACAGTTTACAATTATTTTACATATTGGATCAAGCCTGCCATAATCAAGTTTAAAGTTAGAATAGAAAGCTTTATTGACATTGTATTAAATGCTTCATGATTTATGGTTGCCAATTTTGACCTGTGCTTTAAGACAAATACATTAATTATTAAACACTGAAAACAAGGCTAAAAATACACAGATAATACAAGTAGCATGTAAAACACACATTGTTAAAGATAAAACACAAATTAAAAAGTGGGAATTTGTTACGAAATTCAGTCAATTGACTTGCATTATTTTACATTACGTGGGTGGTTTGGACTGCTGTAATAATTTTCAACAAGCCAACCAACTGTATGCGTGTCTTGTAGGGTTGCAACTAACAACTAATTTGATAATCGATTAATCTGTCGATTACTTCGATTGATCCATTAATAATCGGATAAAAGAGACAAACTACATTTCTATCCTTTCCAGTATTTTATTGAAAAAAACAGCATACTGGCACCATACTTATTTTGATTATTGTTTCTCAGCTGTTTGTAAATGTTGCAGTTTATAAATAAAGATTTAAAAAAAAGAAAAAAAAAGAAGTATCCTCTGCGCATGCGCATAGCATAGATCCAACGAATCGATGACTAAATTAATCGCCAACTATTTTTTTAATCGATTTAATCGATTAGTTGTTGCAGTCCTAGTGTCTTGTATCTACTGTATACGTATGTGCATGTGGGAAGCTGTTAACTATACTACCTGCCACGCTTTAAACTTCTTGTGCAGGTCTGAATGTTTATTTAAATGTTTACCTAAATATGAAGCAACGGTGGTAATGCTGTATTGACACATTTGGCAAGGCATGTTTTAAAGCAGCGCTCGCAGCGCAGCAATTCCGTTTTTATAGTCATCTTTATTGATAGTTTAAAGCCCAAATACCTTCATGTTGCCTTTCACGCACCCTTTTTATTAACCAATAGAGTTGCTGTTATTTTGTCATTATTCCTTTGGACGATTATTATGATTGTATGCACACAGTGTGTGCGTTTTGACACATGAATGCGCCGCGCCTCGGCTCAGCAACGTCACCGCCGCACGGCAGCACCTCTAGATGAAAAATAACTACAGGGGTTTTTCCAGAGATAGTAGTACCTTTTTTAATTAATTAGTACTACGGTACTTTATTAGTAGTGGTGTACTGTGCAACTCTCCAGTCTCACCATTACACAACAACCCCGACAGCAATAGAGTTAACGGCTTATATAGTTGGTTTTTTTACATTCATCATGCTTTGGTTGATGAATAAACAAAGAACAACACGGAGAAGAAGCCGGCATCTACGACTGTTTTCTTGTGAATTTTTTGAAGGTATGTAACGTTAATGTTTTCACATTTGCAAGCTTTAAGGTTTTAGTACTTTAGTATTTTAGCCTAACGTTAGCCAGCGTGGCGAGCTGGCTAACATTAAAAACTAACGATCCAAACTAACATGTAATATATTACATAACTTATGCAGAAATTGTGTATTTTTCTCTGGCCCTACCTGAGCAAGTCAGCATTTGAAATGCCTCACTCTGAAGGGCTAGATTCATACCCCCTACTCCTCGTTATGCCCACTATCCCTACATACAAAGAGTCAATGTAGGGATAGGGCTTAAAAGTAAGGCAAGAGGGTGTATTGGGATTGGGCCAAAATCTCAGCATATTATTCAATCCATCATCAATCAATATTTATCTATATAGCCCTAAATCACAAAAGTCTCAAAGGGCTGTACAAGCCTTAAATAGAGAAGATGTATATTTGTCATGCTAGTCATCTATTAAGCTTTTTAGCCGCATGCTATTTACAAGAGCGTCTGCTCACTAAAATGAATTTGTTAATGGCAGAGTAGCCATTAGTAAAAAAAAACAGATTGTACTGAGCAGCCACAGCAGACCTTTTCTATGTTCTAGGGTTATCATCACACTTTTCCTCATTGAAATTGACTAGTAGCCTTGTGTCGTGCCAAATAAGTGTACATAACGTGGGTGTGCACACAATGTATAGCAGCTCCTCCATGTTTGTGCGATGCGAGCTTGTCATCACTAGTCGAGGTGACAGAGTGAGTCATCGCAGCCAAAAGAGCACACATGATTGCAGCTTGCTAGCGGCGTGACGACATGCAGGACTAATACAAGTTTTTGCTTTGGATGTTCATCCCCTCACCCTGTGGTGTAAGGTATGTTGATGCCGCCCAGGTTGATGCTCTCGCAGCCCACGATGAAGAGCGTGGAGAAGCAGAGCAGAGAGACGCCACTGCAAATCATAGCCAGCTTGGCCGACTCCCGGGCCCCCAACTTCAGCTTCTTGATGATGTAGCCGCCCAAAACGATGCCCACGCCGGCGCTGGGCACGATGATCAGACCTGGAGGAATACAAGCACTTAACGAATGCAGTAAATATCACATCGTTTCGTGGCTCCCGTGAATAAATCATTGGCGAAAAGGACCAGAATAGACTTCAATAAATCAATGTCACTAGGCTCCACTAGTGTAGTGACTCATGTCAGGCTGCCGCACTACCGAGCACATGATCTCAGTCCATTGCAGTTTAGGCTAATTGACAGCGGAGACTAGAGGAGAGGCAAAGATGGCTGCTGGCTGGCAGCATGAGCGCTAATGGAGGTCCCAACAGGAGGGCATCTTTGCCCTTAAGTGCAATATTACTGACCTTTGACCTTACCAATGGACAAAAAAACAGACTAGTTATTGCATCCAAGCTTGGCATGGTGGTCATGGCAACTGCACACCACCCTGACCATTTGTATCCAGGCAACAGGCCGATGTAACTATATATGTGTAAGTGTGTACCGTAAAGATTTACCTAAACAGCTCTCTGTCCTTTGTTCACAAGCCTACTGCACAAAGCAACATCAACAGAACCAACGCTGTAATGCTCAGTCAGCATTACTGTAAATTCCAAACTATAAGCCGCTACTTTTTTCCAACGCTTTAAATCCTGCTGCTTATAAAACAGTGCGACTATAATTTACAAAATTTCTTTGCTGACGGCCATTATGCAAAAAGTTTTCATAAAATAAAAAAAACAAGCAAAAACACTGAAAAGGTGTGTTATTGTTTGTGCTATAGTACTCTTTTAGGTGTGTGTGTGCAGAAAACATCGCACAGGGCGATGTGATGCATCTAGTGCAGTAGCCTTGGAGTAGTAGTACCTGTAGTTAGTCCATGCTGCATGCCGCTTTTGCTTGCTATGCTGCATGCTGCTTCTGCCTGATACTCATTGCTTTCAGCTAGTGCCGCCGGCTAGCCCTCTGTCTCAGAGGGCGAAAAGAGGAGCCGAGTGCATAAGCCTCCTCAGCCGGTACATAGCCTCTCCATTGTCAAGACTCGTACATGCCTCCTCGTGGCCACACACGGTAACTGGAACCTCGCGGTTCCAGGCTAAGTTGTACGGGATCTCGGAGCAGCAGGGGGCCCCAGAGACGGGGCATGCAGGCCCACCGGTGTGTGGACATGCCCTGGTGCCCAGTCAACCCCTGTCCCAGCTATGGGTAAATAACCCCAGCTATGGGCGAATAGTGAAAACCGCCTCAACGGTGGACCAGGCGGAAGATGGCGGCAGCGGAATGCACCACAACGGCTGGGAAGGCGGATGAAGGCTGCAGCAAAGACGGGTCCCCAGTCGTCTTGGTCTCCATGCCACTGGACCCTGGCCCGCTCAATGCCAAGGACTGTGTGGTGGCTGACCGTGCACCAGTCTCCCCACATTAAAAGATTCCACGCACAGGCGTCCTCCTACGGAGGACAGTCATACTCGTTTCGAGTGACCGCCGACGACGACTCTTTTAGATGGGTTCGTTCACTGCAGATACTGCAGTGCTCTTGTTTTTAGCGCTTTCAACCAGAAGTAGAGGTGCTGTTTAATTTTCTAACAGTCCATAGCGTTTCTACTTGTATCAATCAATCAATCAATCAATCAATGTTTATTTGTATAGCCCTAAATCACAAGTGTCTCAAAGGGCTGTACAAGCCACAACGACATCCTCGGTACAGAGCCCACATACGGGCGAGGAAAACTCACCCCAGTGGGACGTCAATGTGAATGACTATGAGAAACCTTGGAGAGGACCGCATATGTGGGTAACCCCCCCTCTAGGGGAGACCGAAAGCAATGGATGTCGAGTGGGTCTGACATAATATTGCGAAAGTCCAACACATCAGCGAAAGTCCAGTCCATGGTGGGGCCAGCAGGAACCATCCCGAGCGGAGACGGGTCAGCAGCGTAGAGATGTCCCCATCCGATGAACAGGCTAGCGGTCCACCCCGGAGCAGAGTAGAAAAGAAAAGAAACGGCAGATCAACTGGTCTAAAAAGGGAGTCTCTTTGTATAGATTCTTATCACAAGCAACGATTGTAAGTTTTACACTATAACTAAAACTGTTTGTATTTACTAAACTGTCCCATGTGTGATGTCTGTAGGAGTGTTTTCATGCATGTTTGTATGTGCATCGTAATGTAATCAAGCAAACGATGTTAGTACAAAACCCAAAACCAGTGAAGTTGAGACGTTGTGTTAATCATAAATAGGAATACAATGATTTGCAAATCCTTTTCAACTTTTATTCAATTGAATAAACTGCAAAGACAAGCTACTTAATGTTCGAACTGAGAAACAAAATGTTTTTTGCAATTAATCAATAATTTAGAATTTAATGGCAGCAACACATTGCAAAAAAGTTGGTACAGGGGTATTTTTACCTCTGTGTTACATGGCCTTTCCTTTTAAAAACACTTTTAACAACAATCCGTAAGCTTTTCAGGTGGAATTCTTTCCTATTCTTGCTTGATGTGCAGATTTGGTTGTTCAACAGTCCGGGGTCTCCGTTGTCCTATTTTACGCTTCATAATCCGCCACACATTTTCAATGGGAGACAGGTCTGGACTACAGGCAGGCCAGACTAGTACCCGCACTCTTTTACTACGAAGCCACGCTGTTGTAACACCTGCAGAATGTGGCTTGGCATTGTCTTGCTGAAATAAGCAGGGGCGTCCATGAAAAAGACCTTGCTTGGATGGCAACATATGTTGCTCCAAAACTTGTATGTACCTTTCAACATTAATGGTGCCTTCACAGATGTGTAAGTTACCCATGCCTTGGGCACAAATACATCCCCATACCATCACAGATGCTGGCTTTTGAACTTTGCGCCTATAACAATCCGGATGGGTCTTTTCCTCTTTGGTCCGGAGGACACGACGTCCACAGTTTCCAAAAACTATTTGAAATTTGGACTAGTCAGACCACAGAACACTTTTCCACTTTGCATCAGTCCATCTCAGATGAGCTAGGGCCTAGCAAAGCCGGCGGCATTTCTGGGTGTTGTTGATAAATGGCTTTCGCTTTGCATAGTAGAGTTTTAACTTGCACTTACAGATGTAGCGACAAACTGTAGTTACTGACAGTGGTTTTCTAAAGTGTTCCTGAGCCCATGTGGTGATATCCTTTACACACCGGTGTCGGTTTTTGATGCAGTACCGTTAAAGGGATCAAAGGTCACGTTGGTTTTTGTCCTTGCTGCTTACGTGCAGTGATTTATCCAGATTCTCTGCATCGTAGATGGTGAAATCCCTAAATTCCTTGCAATAGCTCGTTGAGAAATGTTGTTCTTAAACTGTTCGACAATTTCCTAACACATTTGTTCACAAAGTGGTGACCCTCACTCCATCCTTGTTTGTGAATGATTGAGCATTTTATACCCAATCATGGCATCTACCTGTTCTCAATTAGCCTGTTTACCAGTCGGATGGTCCAAATAAGCATTCCTCAACTTTCTCAGTCTTTTTTGCCACTTGTGCCAGCTTTTTTTTAAACACGTTGCCGGCATCAAATTCCAAATGAGCTAATATTTGCAAAAAATAACAAAGTTTACCAGTTCAAAAGTTAAGTATCTTGTCTTTAAAGTCTATTCAATTGAATAAAGGTTGAAACATATTTGCAAATCATTGTATTCTGTTTTTATGTATGATTTACACAACATGCCAACTTCACTGGTTTTGGGTTTTGTATTAGCTAATATGCTAACACGTTTTTAAGTGTCTGTGTTAAATTTATTAACTTACAATGGCATTCTTCTTGTATTGTTTCAGTTTTACAAATTCTTCAGTAAATTCACCAAAATGTCGCAGTGGAGTTATTGAGTCTGTTTGGCTGATTGAAGAGCTAGTTTCGTAACTCGTGGGTCCATGACAATGATTTCTGCAGTATTACTGCGTGTTACAGACACCGTTTTGAAACAAGTTAAGTAAATAAACATTCACAAAACCTTTCAGTGTAAATAACTAATTTCGCAACGTATATATATCCTGGATTTTTCCGGCTTTACAAACCACCAATAAATTTAGCCGAGTCCCATCAGACCAATGAAATTGCCGAATTGGTCACGGTGGACCAATGAAATTGTTCACATTAAATCATTGCACTCACACAGTCATTCAGTCAGTCAGCCATTTAGCTTGTTATGGACTCACCCTCATCATGGAGAAGAAAGGACAAAATGTACGCAAAGGGGCCTCATGGCCAAAGACAGCCGACCTGGTCATTGAAAAAGGAAAAAGCCGCTGCTTGGGACAGAAATCCGCCACCAATAACAAGCCCTGAAAAGCCGCAAGAGTAGGAGAAGGACAAAGACCGAGCTGGGTGACTTCTTCGGTAAACTACTTTATACTGTGTTGTTACAGGCATTGTCTTTTACTAAATTTGTGAATGAACACAAACACCTGTGTAAATATTTCATGTCTCAATGTGTACACTAGCGGCTTATAGACTTGTGCAGCCAATATATGTACACAATTAAATTCATCCAAAAATTAGGTGGGTGTAGCATTTATTTAGGTGTGCTTTGTAGCCCGGAAATTACAGTGAGTGAAACTCAGTGGTTAATTAAATAGCGACGTTAATTGGAGCAGTTTACAATATCATGTGTATCATATATGTTTGATTTTTTTTATTGTTCAGGCTTTCTTAAACATTCAGCTTTAAGTTCACTACCATTCTATATTGACAGAGCCCTTTTCAAGAAAAAAATACAACTTGCCGATTAATTGTGTAGGCAGTGGGATGCACCAACACAGATTCCTGCACTGAGGGGCATGTTGGTGCTGCAGTAATCCTGATAGCTGTGCATCAGCACCACTGAAGGATTAGATTAGTCGCGGACAAGAAGCCAGGCCAAAGTAATGCTTAAATGTGTGTGCGAGAAACAAGTTTATGATGAATGTAACTCCTGCTGCCGACAAAGAAATAAATGTGTGCTACACTCCGGGGGATGAAGCAGTTTTTATTGCTGAATGAAAGTCAGCAGGACTGCAGGAGTCACAGCCACTCAACTACTCTGTGCTGCATGCAGCAGAGTTACGTCTTGTAATGTCATTTCAATAATTTTTGTGTCTATGTTGTTCAAAACTAGAAATGCATGGTTGTAGATGATCACAAGGTAACCCACTAGGCATCCTCCTGTTAGCTATGATTGTGTACATGAGCAGAATCCCACACTTTACAACTGTCCATATTTTCAAGGGAGAATACTATAGGGCTGCAGCTATCGATTATTTTAGTTATCGAGTAATATATCAATTAGTTTGTTCGATGAATTGATAAATTGTATAAAACACTTTGTATCTTTAATGCGCAATTTAAGAAACATTGTTGAAATAAACAGAGCAGGCATACTTTCTGCTTGCAACAAACTCAATTTACAAACTCCGTTTCCATATGAGTTGGGAAATTGTGTTAGATGTAAATATAAACGGAACACAATGATTTGCAAATCATTGTCAACCCATATTCAGTTGAATATGCTACAAAGACAACCTATTTAATATTCAAACTGATAAACTTTTTTTTTTTGGAAATAATCATTAACTTTAGAATTTGATGCCAGCAACACGTGACAAAGAAGTTGGGAAAGGTGGCAATAAATACTGATAAAGTTGAGGAATGCTCATCAGACACTTATTTGGAACATCCCACCGGTGAACAGGCAAATTGGGAACAGGTGGGTGCCATGATTGGGTATAAAAGTAGATTCCATGAAATGCTAAGTCATTCACAAACAAGGATGGAACGAGGGTCACCACTTTGTCAACAAATGCGTGTGCAAATAGTTGAACAGTTTAAGAAAAACCTTTGTCAACCAGCTATTGCAAGGAATTTAGGGATTTCACCATCTACGGTCCGTAATATCATCAAAGGGTTCAGAGAATCTGGAGAAACCACTGCACGTAAGCAGCTAAGCCTGTGACCTCCGATCCCTCAGGCTGTACTGCATCAACAAGCGAAATCAGTGTGTAAAGGATATCACCACATGGGCTCAGGAACACTTCAGAAACCCACTGTCAGTAACTACAGTTGGTCGCTACATCTGTAAGTGCAAGTTAAAACTCTCCTATGCAAGGCGAAAACCGTTTATCAACAACACCCAGAAACGCCGTCTGCTTCGTTGGGCCTGAGCTCATCTAAGATGGACTGATACAAAGTGGAAAAGTGTTCTGTGGTCTGACGAGTCCACATTTCAAATTGTTTTTGGAAACTGTGGACGTCGTGTCCTCCGGACCAAAGAGGAAAAGAACCATCCGGATTGTTATAGGAGCAAAGTTGAAAAGCCAGCATCTGTGATGGTATGGGGGTGTATTAGTGCCCAAGACATGGGTAACTTACACATCTGTGAAGGCGCCATTAATGCTGAAAGGTACATACAGGTTTTGGAGCAACATATGTTGCCATCCAAGCAACGTTACCATGGACGCCCCTGCTTATTTCAGCAAGACAATGCCAAGCCACGTGTTACATCAACGTGGCTTCATAGTAAAAGAGTGCGGGTACTAGACTGGCCTGCCTGTAGTCCAGACCTGTCTCCCATTGAAAATGTGTGGCGCATTATGAAGCCTAAATTACCACAACGGAGACCCCCGAACTGTTGAACAACTTAAGCTGTACATCAAGCAAGAATGGGAAATAATTCCACCTGAGAAGCTTAAAAAATGTGTCTCCTCAGTTCCCAAACGTTTACTGAGTGTTGTTAAAAGGAAAGGCCATGTAACACAGTGGTGAACATGCCCTTTCCCAACTACTTTGGCACGTGTTGCAGCCATGAAATTCTAAGTTAATTATTATTTGCAAAAAAAAAATAAAGTTTACGAGTTTGAACATCAAATATCTTGTCTTTGTAGTGCATTCAATTGAATATGGGTTGAAAAGGATTTGCAAATCATTGTATTCCGTTTATAATTACATCTAACACAATTTTTTATATTTACATCTAACTTTTAACATGTGTGCATTAACTAAAAAAAAACACCAAAAAAACAGATCACCGCACCCACACACCACAACGTTCATGTGCGCTCTATTGCGGCTCTTCTGTATTTAAAGTTTCGGATACTCCAAACGGTTCAGATACTTCCAATCAATCAATCGAAGCAACAGAATGTGAATCAAAACGTTTCCTAATAAAATTAATTGATTAGTTGTTGCAGTCCTAAATAATATAGACATTTAACTTGTGTAGTAGTCAGTGTAAAGCTTGTATAGCAGTATATATTTACTGTTAGCTGGCAACACTAGTGAGTAGCAAGATAAATAACTGAGTGCAACGCAAATGATTTGCCACTTGCCATGAAAAAAAAAAGTATTTCTAGAAATGTCCCTAGTTTTAAGAGATATTTACTTAGTTTAGTTATTCAGAATAAAATCATTATTTCGACCTTAAAAATCCTGCTGATTTCTAGATATAGAAATCCTAATTTAGGATGTCTTATCAAGTAAAATTAACTACCTGCATGGACAGATAATTTCACTAGTATTTTTTTCATAAAATATGATCTTTTTATCTTAGATTTTGTCAGCTCTTTTTGCTGTGTGTATAGCGGTGGTAGAGCCGTGGTCTACATGAGTGCTTCCCACTCTGGGGAAGCTGTGGTTCATGAGGGGGGACTGATAAGAAAATCGATAACGACCCCAAAGAGCACCAAAAGTATCATCTTACCTGTGTATATGCTGGCGCTGGAGGCGGGGATGCCGAACTGCGACTCGATAAACTTGGGTATAAAAGTGATGAAGGCGGTGACGATGGCGCACTCGGCCGTGTAGGACAGGCTGACAAACAGGAAGGTCATGTTGCTGAGGATCCTCAGCGCTGCCCTGGGGATGTCTGCGGACGGACAACACAAGACATAGCGCTTCATTACTGCCGCGCACTAATTAACGTGCCTCACTCCTCGGACGAATCATTACTGGAAAGCCGTAATTAAGGAAGGGCTGAGTGCAATAACAACATTATATTGACACACATGCAGTCGAGTGTGTCTAATTAGGTCTGGGAGAAGAATCCAGAGAGACAAGGCTTCTTTAATTACTCATTAGCCTCAAAAACTAATACCACCACTGCGACATTGCATCAAGTGCACACATGCGGTACATTATGTCCATCATGTGCCGAGCTCGGCAAATCCAGCCGTCATTACCGCTTCAACACTATCAAGGGCAAACGTGTCCTTTACGTTGCCGCTGCAGTCTTGACAACTCGCCGCACATGACCTCCCTCCATCGCCACAATTATGTGGTCAGCGTAAATAAATATGCTGCTGTTGCTGGGCAGATTTGCAGACATCATTTGATCAACTTTAAGAGGCTCCTCCTGCCTTACAATGAAGTACCAATCCCTGTGTTTTCGCCATGCCCCATTATTGTGTATCAGCCACAAAATATTAGACGCTCAATTATTTCCCTTTCCGGGGGATCTGGGCGGCGATGGGAAGCGTGGACAGATGGCGAGCTCCTGTTGATGCCTCCTGCAGCTGTTCTTTCATGCAGACACACCACTGGCTTCTACCACTTTTCACACTTGGTCTTTTGTGAGGGGTTTCATTTGCATCAAAACAACGCTCCAAGAAGGCAGACAAAGCAGTGTTAGTTTTTTGGCAGCTTATCGTTTATTTGTGCCAAAAATGTGTTAGTTTCTTACTGGAAAAGTCAATAATGCAAGTTTAAGAGTAATCATTGTTGTAGCCTTTTTAGTTTAAAAAACTATATGATATGCAGCAAATGGAATGTGTTCATAATGTGTATATAAATCAACCATTTATAAATACACATTAGTAGGCTAAATGAACCTCCTCAACATAAATGGAATGTGTGTCGCCTCCTACAGGCTGTGGTCAAAATGGTTTATAAGAGTGTTTCTTAACCATAGGGCCGAGGCTCATTTTGGGGCAGAGAGTGCCCTTTAAAAAAAAAATCTGTTTCTCAACTGTGGTTCGTCCGTATGGGCCGCAGCAGTACTCAGTTGTAACACATTTTTCCCCCACTTGTGGCTGTAATGACAATATCACACAAATTGAAAAAGTCTGGAGTTAAAGTCACAGGAGTATCTTAAGCGCAAAAATTATGACTAAAGTTGTTAAGCTGTATTTCCATTTGCACTTACATTTTGACAGTTTAAGAAACATATTCATTTTTAATTTAGTTCAAATGTATTTATTTTAGCATATTTAATTGTGTGTAAATTTGTTTTTCATCAAATTTTTCAGGCCCTTCTTTTGCAGTATATTTGATTAGTATTTATTTTTGTAGTCAGCCTAAACCTAAGTCTTGATAACAGTCTTTGTGATTAACATATGGTTTGTCATTTGACAAGTTTTATCCAGTCAAATGTAAGTTGGTCAGATATAATCATTGAACACGATTAACATCAACACTAAGATACTACAAAACCCAAAACCAGTGAAGTTGGCACATTGTGTAAATCATAAATAAAAAGAGAATACAATGATTTGCAAATCCTTTTCAACCTATATTCAATTGAATGGACTGCAAAGACAAGATACCTAACGTTTCAACTGGAAAACTTGTTATTTTTTGCAAATATTAGCTCATTTGGAATTTGATGCCTGCAACATGTTTCATAAAAGTTGGCACAAGTGGCAAAAAAGACTGAGAAAGTTGAGGAATGCTCATCAAACAGTTATTTGGAACATCCCACAGGTGAACAGGCTAATTGGGAACAGATGGGTGCCATGATTGGGTATAAAGCAGCTTCCATGAAATGCTCAGTCATTCACAAACAAGGATGGGGCGAGGGTCACCACTTTGTCAATAAATGCGTGAGCAAATTGTCCAACTGTTTAAGAACAACAAGGATTTATCTCATGATATTATTACACAATTGCATATGCATTTAGCATTACCGTATTTTCCGGACCATAGGGCGCACCGGATTATAAGGCGCACTGCCAATGAACGGGTCTAGTCAGGTCTATTTAAATACAAAAGGCGTACCGGATATATGGCGCATTAAAAGGGGTCATATTATTTATTTATTTTTCTAAATTGAAAAAACTTCCTTGTGGTCAACATAACATGTAATGGTGGTTCTTTGGTCAACATCTTGCATAGATTATGTTTTACAGATCAACTTCAAGCCACTTTCTTTTTTTTGTTTTGTGGGCGGTCTTATTTTACGTGGTTCACCTTCGGCAGTGTCTTTTCTCCGGGAGAAAATTGTTTAACAACATTTCTCCACGAGCTATTGCAAAGAATTTAGGGCTCCCACCATCTACAGTTCGTAATATCATCAAAAGGTTCAGAGAATCTGGAGAAATCACTGCACATAAGCAGCAAGGCTGAAAACCAGCATTGAATGCCCGTGACCATTGATCCCTCAGGCAGTACTGCATCAAAAAACGACATCACTGTGTAAAGGATATCACCACATGGGCTCAAGAACACTTCAGAAAACCACTGACAGTAACTACAGTTAATCGCTACATCTGTAAGTGCAAGTTAAAACTCTACTATGCAAAGCGAAAGCCATTTACCAACAACACCCAGAAACGCCACCGGCTTCGCTGGGCCCGCGCTCATCTAAGATGGACTGATGCAAAGTGGAAAAGTGTTCTGTGGTCTGACGAGTCCACATTTGAAATTGTTTTTGGAAACTGTGTCCTCCGAATCAAAGAGGAAAAGAACCATCCGGATTGTTATAGGCGCAAAGTTAAAAAGCCAGCATCTGTGATGGATTGGGGGTGCATTAGTGCCCAAGGCATGGGTAACTTACACATCTGTGAAGGCACCATTAATGCTGAAAGGTACATACAGGTTTTGGAGCAACATATATTGACATCCAAGCAACGTTATCATGGCCGCCCCTGCTTATTTCAGCAAGACAATGCCAAGCCACGTGTTACATCAACGTGGCTTCACAGTAAAAGAGTGCGGGTACTAGACTGGCCTGCCTGTAGTCCAGACCTGTCTCCCATTGAAAATGTGTGGCGCATTATGAAGCCTAAAATACCACAATGGAGACCCTGGACTGTTGAACAACTTAAGCTGTACATCAAGCAAGAATGGGAAAGAATTCCACTTGAAAAGCTTCAAAAATTGGTCTCCTCAGTTCCTAAACGTTTACTGAGTGTTGTTAAAAGGAAAGGCCATGTAACACAGTGGTAAAAATGCCCCTGTGCCAACGTTGCATTCAAAGAAAAGACAATGTGAACACTAAGAGAGTCCATGCATGTGCAAAAAGACGTATAATTGGTTCACGTAAAATGAATCCAAGCAAGGATTTTGGCATTGTTTAGTGCTATGGGGGACGGCGTGGCGAAGTTGGTAGAGTGGCCGGGCCAGCAATCGGAGGGTTGCTGGTTACTGGGGTTCAATCCCCACCTTCTACCATCCTAGTCACGTCCGTTGTGTCCTTGGGCAAGACACTTCACCCTTGCTCCTGATGGCTGCTGGTTAGCGCCTTGCATGGCAGCTCCCGCCATCAGTGTGTGAATGTGTGTGTGAATGGGTGAATGTGGAAATACTGTCAAAGCGCTTTGAGTACCTTGAAGGTAGAAAAGCGCTATACAAGTATAACCCATTTATCATTTATTATTTATAGGAGGGGTGATGCAGGCAGAGAGCATGTCCTCGAATGCCCACATACAGTAAGTATGTCCATCAATGTGCGACAACACAAATGAACCACTGTTAAAAAAAGATGGCAAAACAGTGTTCACAGGCATCCAATACTGCGTGCAAGCGCACTCCCAAATGCATAAACCTTACTATTTGACACTTTGGCATTGTTTATCACGAGTGTCCAACATTATACCAACATTTATAAGTCACAGAACAGAAGAAAATCAACATGGGTCCTCTTTAAAATGTCTTTCAAATTCCAGTTGAAGGCCTCTGAAACATTCCATAACAATAGCTCCATCCCTCCGGTGTGAAATAGTCACTGTTTGCATTTTTCTGTTTGCAATCATCTGAAAGACAAAATCAAGCTTGCTCAAAGACTCTTGAGTGCAGCGTATAGCTTCAAGTGCTGCAGGCATAATCTTCAATGGAAGGACACATGCTAGCATACTGAACAATTTTCAAGTGTTTGTACAACATCCCTGCCTTATACTTATTTTCACTGAGGGCCACATTGCCGTTATGGCACATTAAAGGGGTCATATTATTTATTTTTTTGCCAAAATTGAAAATACTTCCTTGTGGTCTACATACATAACATGTAATGGTGGTTCTTTGGTCAAAATGTTGCATGGATTATGTTTTACAGATCATCTTCACGCCACTTTCTGACAGTTGCTTCAGGATGCGCTGTTTTGTGGGTGGTCTTATTTACGTGGCTCAACCTGCGGCAGCGTCTTTTCTCCGTCATATTTGTTTTACCGGTATAGCGTGCAAGAACGGGAGTGGAAGAAGTGTCAAAAGATGGAGCTAACTGTTTTAATGACATTCAGACTTTACTTAAATCCATAATGGAGCAGCATCTCCTCATCCGTGGCTCACTAGTGCAATAACAACGCCGGATATTTGTCCCGTGAAAACCCGTCCGACCGGAACTCTAATAACTAAAGTTCCTTGGGTGAATAATGTAAACTCACTACACGAGTATGTTTTAGCGCTTTCATGGCAAGTTTACTGACAAATATAAGTAAGAACTTTACACTACTTTATATTAGAAATGGCAACAGCAGAGAATGAATGTCCCATAACAAGAAGATAGAGAAAAAGAAGAAGCTTATCGACTACGGTGTCGGCACGGACTACAAAGGCGGATGCACGCAAAGTTTCAGGACTTATGCAGATCCCAAATACAGATCAGCAGGTACCAGAAGATAAGAAAAGTTGCTTTTGCATAATATTGCGAAACAAAACGCCAGATATGTCTTACCTTATACACACCATAATAACACTCGTATGTTATCTATAATAATGTAACATTTGTTACAGGGCAGCACAGTGGTATATAAGGGTTAGTGCATGTGCCTCACAATACAAAGGTCCTGGGTTCGATCCCCGGGCTCGGAGTCTTTCTGTGTGGAATTTGCATGTTCTCTCCGTGACTGTGTGGGTTCCTTCCGGGTACTCCGGCTTCCTCCTACCTCCAAAGACATGCACCTGGGAATAGGTTAATTGGCAACACTAAATTGACCCCAGTGTGTGAATGTGAGTGTGAATGTTGTCTATATGTATTGGCCCTTTTGATGAGGTGGCGACTTGTTCAGGGTGCCGAATGCAGCTGAGATAGGCTCCAGCACCTCCCGCGACCCCGAAAGGGACAAGCGGTAGAAAATGGATGGATGGATGCATAACATTTGTTACATTTTTCGGAAACACAAAACTAAATTCATTAATATTTCAGATTATAACTACCGGTGCTTTCCAACCTAAATTTATACAAATGTAACTAAAATTACATTATTAATATGAACAACATTATTGTTACAGATTCATACATAAGTCAAGCAGATATTTGTGTTTTTATTTTAAGAAAGAACTAGTGTGTGAATGTGAGTGTGAGTGTTTTCTGTCTGTGTTGGCCCTGTGATGAGCTGGCGACTTGTCCAGGGTGTACCCCGTCTTATGACCGAGTGCAGCTGGGATAGGCTCCAGCACCCCCCGCCACCCCGAGACGGACAAGCGGTACAAAATGGATGGATGGAAAATGTAATGTATGATAATATATTTGTTATATTATTAGATAATATTGAATGAAAATATATACCATTGCATGTAGAACATGTATTTTTTCAGTCAAAAAGGTACTTTGATGCATATTATGTCCAGGCTTTTGTGGACCACATAAAATGATGTGGCAGGACAGATCTGGCCCCCGAGCCTTAAGTTTGCCACCTGTGTTTTAAAAGCATCCATGACAGAGACCAAACAAGCGTTACTGTTGTGTGCCTCTGCAGGCAGCGTTAGTCTATTACAACGTGACTGTGTTCCCCTGGGAGCTCATTTAAAAAAGAAGGAATAAGACTATGTCTGAGCAGTTGTGAAGAATCAGGGAAAACCCGCAGCAGAATTTAGCTTCTCCAGGAAGGTCTTCCAGAGAAAATAAGGGGGATCCCTCGGATATTTGGCTCAGAAAGGAAATAATAGTAAAATGTGCACTAAAACATAGAAGCCATTATCTACTGACAGTGCTTGTAGTGAATTACCTGCTTCATTATACAACCTCCTTAAATCAATAACTTCCTTACAGGAGATCTGAATGCACAGTTGGAGATTGATTGGATTATAGGCAATTTGTACGTCAGTAGATCACAGTTAATCCAAGCAATATAAGAGGACAAACTAATTGATAAGACAGGTAAAAAAGTGTTGCTTCCTTACCTTTGATGTCCTTCCCGAAGCCCATCGAGGAGGAGACGTTCTGGCCTTTGCTGCCGGACTTTTCCTTCATCACATCGTCATCGCTGGACATGTCGCCAGGTGAACTCGTCTTTTTCTTCCTCTTTTTGTGGCGCGGAGGTAGCTTTTTGGGGAAGGCGAACATTGGAAAGATTACCAGGAGCATGGCGACGGCGCACAGGAGGAAGCCACTCCACCTGAAAGAGGCCGCTAAGAGTTAACGATTTAAAAAAGGCGACTTGAGTATGTGTGTCGTATTTACCAGTTGCCAACAAAGCGAGGGTCACTCTGGTCGATGTTGACCACCGTTTTGGGGTCCACGTAGAAGCCGATGAGGACACCTCCGAGCAGGTAACCGGCGGCTGGACCCAAAGCTCCCATCACATACATGATAGCTAAGGGAGAAGAAAAATGTAAAAAACTTGACCTAAGAATTTAATTAAGCACCTTGTTGCTTATTTACCAGTGCTCCTATTTATCAGCTTCCTATTGAAAATGTTTTTCTTAAAAAAACAAATACTTTGGTTACTGATTTACTTAGTGGAAAATGTGTGACACACCATTTCGCTTTCATGCTAACCATTCTTATTGGCCGTTTTAACCATAAAAATAAAATCTTAATTAAAATAATTATTTCGATTAAAAAAATCTTTAATAGAAAAAAATGCTATGTTTCCCACAGATCTATTTGTGACGGCAGGGGCGTGCATGGCATTGGCAGTGTCAATATGATACAATATATTTGCATAACTGGCTATGATGCATGTTTTTTTTTAAAAAGGTTTATTTTTATTACTACAATATAACAGGCTGCACTTTGTACACAACATTTACATTGGGGCTGTCTTGAAATAATCAGAGATAATATTAATACCAACTGGGGCGCCCACGTACAGCAGGTGTGTTGGGAGGATAAATTGATTGCATTTTTCATGTCTTCTTTAAATTTTTGTGAAATATTCTTGTGTGCAGACAAATAGTTTTTAGAGAGTAACAGACACATTGCAGTTTCAGATGTCACTTCAGACTTCCTTTGAGCACTTGCTGAGTTCTGGTGTGACATCCCATCTCTAAAATCATTTGGCGTGTTTTGACCTCCCACGTTTGATATAAAAAATCTATTTTATCCGCACACAATAATTATTTCTTAGACCTTACAAACTGGGGTTTAGCCTTTTTTTTTAAGTGGAAAAAGACGCAAATTAGATATTTGTTTAGTTTTCTTTACTGAAAGACTATATTCCTTTTATGAATATATTTAATTTGGAACGTACCGTATTTTCCGGACCATATGGCGCACTGCCGATGAATGGTCTATTTTCGATCTTTTTTCATATAAAAAGGTGCACCGGATTATAGGGCGCATTAAAAGAGTCATATATATTATTTTTTTGTAAATTTAAAACACTTCCTTGTGGTCTACATAACATGTAATGGTGTTTTTTGGTCAAAATGTTGCATAGATTATGTTTTACAGATCATGTCATTAACTGTTTTAATGACCTTCAGACTTTACTTAAATCAATAATGGAGCAGCATCTCCTCATCCGCCGGAAATGTGTCCCGTGAAAAACCGTCCGACCACAACTCTCTAATAACTAAAGTTCCTTGGGTGAATAATGTAAACTCACTGCACCGGTATGTTTTAGTGCTTTCATGGCTGATTTAAGTAAGAACTTTACACTACTTTATATTAGAAATGGCAACAGCGGAGGATGAATGTCCCATAACAAGAAGATAGAGAAAAAGAAGAAGCTTATCGACTACTTATCGTCATGGACTACAAAGGCGGACGCACGCAATTTTTCAGGACTTGCGCAAATCCCAAATACAGATCAGCAGGTACCAGAAGGTAAGAAAAGTTGCTTTTGCATAATATTGCGAAACAAAACGCCAGATAATACGTCTTACCTTATACACACACCATAATAATACTCGTATGTTGAAGCACAGTGCAGTCCATCAGGCGGTGCGGCTTCATAGCTTACCAAAGTCTTACTAAAACATTGATAGATTTTTGAGCGCTGTGTGTAATGTTCTATATTTTCAATGGAACATATAAAATGTTGGTGTTTACTTGAGTCATATTGCAGTTTACACCTATCTCTTGTGTGTGACTACCATTATATTGCAGTCTAGACGTATCTCCTATGTTTGACTGCCATCTACTGGTCACACTTATTATACCATGTACCAAATAAAATAGCTTCGAGGTCGGTAAGCACAACCAGAATTATTCCTTACATTAGGCGCACTGTTGAGTTTTGAGGGTAAAAAAAGGCATTTAAGTGTGCCTTATAGTCCGGAAAATACGGTACCGGTATATGTGCTAGAGCACAACACATCCATGTGATATTACTGAAATCTAGTAACTAGTCAGTATGCACTACAGATGTATTTATCTTAAAAAAACATGCCATAAATTTGATTAACAAAACCTAACAAATCAGATTCGACTGTGAAAATCCTTCATCAAAGACAGCCCTAATCTACATAAATTATTCTTAGTATCTAGGTTGGAATATAGTTTGGCAAATACGTAAGCAGTCCTTCATATTAGAGATGAAAAAAACTTTCAACTTGAGGTTGTCGGATATTCTACATAACGACGTTACTGTAAAACTACACAAAGGAAAATATATACACAAATATATACATGATTTGCAAATACATGTACAAATCATAGTTTGGTAAACTGAAAAAAGTGATGCATCATATAGATTAAAGGTTGGCTTTAATGTCGATATCTTAATAACATACAATGGACGAGCCTGCAAAAAATGTAAGATTATGTTTGTCTTTTTAGGGCAAACCTAAAAACAAAAACGTGTTTCTTACGTCCAACTGTCGGTGAACCAGTGCCAAACAACTGCCAAATAATAAAACAACAGAATATATTACAATAATTAAACAATTATTGATAACATTGTTAATCAGTACAATACAATTAATAAAATAATATTATTGTAAGTATATATCAGTGGCGTGCAGTCACTAGAGGCAGGGGAGGCACGGCCTCACCTGCCATCATGGAAAGAAAAAAAAAGTAAAAAGAAAAAAAAATTATTAAATTGTTATATGTATCCAGTGATTATACTAAAGTTATTTTCCATTTAACTTCACCAGTTTTAGATTATTTTTATTTTTATTTTCACATTTGCCGTTCAAATACTGAGAAGAGACGGTGCGGTGATCAGCAGCCAGTTGAGGCACGTCACTGATTTGTGCCTCAACATGGATTGTGCACAATGACTCGGCTAACTGCTGGCCTGCTGTGCAGTGAGACCGTATTGCTATATGAATTATATTATACATTTCCATAGTTTAGTTAGCTGAGGTATATAATGTACAGTGTATTTTGTCAACAACTGTATGTGTGTAACATATTTCTTGTGCTGAGCGATCATAAAACTGGAGGCTCGTCTCATAACCCCGCCTCCTGGTGCCAAGCACCTCCGCCGCAGAATGCACCTCCCGACGGGAGCGCCACACCAACCAAAGCCCACACCCAAACCCTCCACGTGCAAGACCGAATCCACCCAAAAAAGTCACTTAACAAGAAGCCAAAAAGTGCAAAAACAACAATGCTCGCGCGGCGCGCCGGAGGAGCCGTGAATAGGGACACAACAGACTGCTGCGCGGATTTCATATTTCATTCATTCACGACTCTTCCAACACGAACACCACTGTTCCCGCACTTATAAGTAAAGGTAAGACCATAATAACGTTTTTTTTATCAAATGTGCTTTTTTGTGTGCTACAGTTTGTAAGTGTAAAGTTAAAGTACCAATGATTGTCACACACACACTACACTGTAAAAAAAAAAAGTTGAGAAAACGCAAATTTTCAAGGCAACATGATGCAACAAGATTTTTGCGTTTTCTCAACTTTTGACCACTGCTGGCCAGACACTGTTTTGGTAGTTAAACATAGTGAAACCTTATTTCTGAGTCTGACTAACTTGAAAACTATAATTATTTTTTACAGTGTACCAAAACAGTGTCTGGTTAGCAGTAGTCAAAAGTGGAGAAAACGCAAAAATCCTGTTGCATCATGTTGCCTTGAAAATTTGCCTTTTCTCAAATGTCTTTTTTTTTTACAGTGTAGGTGTGGTGAAATTTGTCCTCTGCATTTGACCCATCCCCTTGTTCACCCCCTGGGAGGTGAGGGGAGCAGTGGGCAGCAGCGGCGCCGTGCCTGGGAATAATTTTTGGTGATTTAACCCCCAATTCCAACCCTTGATGCTGAGTGCCAAGCAGGGAAGAATGCTGGTATGAGCTTTTAAACATAACCCGTTAACTGCTGTCAATCAAATGGTGAATAAGATACTCTTTAGGGTTCATATGTTTGTAAATCTGACTGTGATGAAGTCAGTGCCTCACCTGACATGAACCTCACCGCGCGCCACTGGTATATATACATAACCAATGTATAAATTCAAATTATTATCAAGCATCTCTATGTATTTAGTGCTTTTTAAGCCCAAAACCTACTGAAACCTTCTGCCCCTGAAGTAAAAAAAAAAGATCCTCTTACACTGTAAATACAAATTTCACTGAAAGAGTTCAATGTGTATGAAGACTACGTGAATCAACATGACCAAAACCACAGCGTAGACTTTGTTAGAGACCAACAAGTGGATTGGCTTATGAGTTATTCTCTCAATGAACCAGTCTTCTAAATGACCCCTATGCAGAAAACACCGGCAATGCCATCCCTGGGAGCTTTCTAAGCAGCCCAGAGGCAATTTTTCACAGCTCTTGTAACATCTGAGCGCTGACCTGAAAGAGGTCTTGCATCCACCTGAGGGCACGTCGGTAGCTTTCCTATGCCAACACACACGGAACGCATGCAACATTAAACACCGCAGGTTAGCCAATAACACATCGCCACAGGAAGGCAAAAACTCATTAAAGTTAGAAACCCTGGGTCGGACAAGTGGAAAAAAAAGACCCCTGCGGATATTCAGCAAAGGCACAAGTCAAAGCCATTTAGTAGCTAGTAGCTGGGGTGGTTAACTTTCCATAATTACACCTGGAACATTACTGCAAGTTGTCACGGTGTAAGGATTAGCTCTTTTTGGGGTTGTTTTTTTTAGAAATTAAAACACTCAGCCATTTACAGACTCCATTTTTTACCAGGTAGAACAACAAACAACCTTTTGTCATGTCTCAAAATGCACACGTTGCATAATCGAACCCTTAAACTTTCCCCAGACGCCAGCGGAACACCTCCTTGATAAAGCCACATTACATAACCAGTCCATGCATATAATTAAACACTTCCCTGCCATTACAACGTTTATTTTTGTCACAGAGGAAGTTGTGTATGTTATGTATGTTACCTGATAGAATTTACATATCATGTCACCATTACACTCACCAGTCCTTTGTAAAGATAATCGTGGTCACTTTTGATTAGTTTAATATGGTCGTTGGACATTGCAATTAAGTGTTTAATCAAGCTAAAGACAGTTATAAAACAAATATATAATTTGTCTGAGTATAATGCAGTGCACAAGGAAAAGTATGTGCTAGATAAATGTCAAGCATTGGTTTGGAAAACACAATGGAAGTTTATGTATGCATCTGCACACAATTTACTGCCATAAATCCACATGGGCAGACTGTCTCTACCCGTGTGGCGCACCGACAGCAGGTGTATCCCCCCTCCTGGTTCCTTCACATCACATATACAGTAAATCATCTTTAAAACTCCTCCTTAACTGCCGTCTCTCATATCCCGAGTCGAAGCGTGGCCGCAGTCAGAACGCTTACACAATGTGGCAGGATATTAGCGGGGACAAACAATTACATTTTGTGGGCACGCATGGCAAAGGGGTCTTGTATCTTTTTATCTTCGGGAGTAGAAAAACAACCTACGGGCACATAAAAGAATTGATGACAGTCCGAAATAAGATTGGGTGGAGATGAAGACCGAGTAGACTCAGCTAAAATTGGATTGAAATGCAAGATATGGACTAAATGTATTAGGCCTACATGAAGTAAAAGGTAAATAGAGTTTGGGAATCCTCTATATGTGATATTTTATGTTCATTCATCCATTTGATCATTTTGAAGAACATCTCCATTCTGGTACAATAAATGATAAATGATAAATGGGTTATACTTGTATAGCGCTTTTCTACCTTCAAGGTACTCAAAGCGCTTTGACAGTATTTCCACATTCACCCATTCACACACACATTCACACACTGATGGAGGGAGCTGCCATGCAAGGCGCTAACCAGCACCCATCAGGAGCAAGGGTGAAGTGTCTTGCCCAAGGACACAACGGACGTGACTAGGATGGTAGATGGTGGGGATTGAACTCCAGTAACCAGCAACCCTCCGATTGCTGGCACAGCCACTCTACCAACTTCGCCACGCCGTCCCCATACAACCCATGTTTAATGGGTTGCGGTCAGGGCTCTCTTGCTCAAAACCTTAAACGAGACCGATTACGCAAAAACAACTTTTCTTAATTATTGGTACCTGTTTTTGTGGATTTGGAAAGCAAAGATTGGATTGCAAAGATTTTTATAAAAATATCTTGCCTTCTTTATACTTCCTCCAAACGAGCTGTTTAGAATTTGCCCAATTTGTGACGTCAGCGCATATCTCCATATTGTAGAAATTTACCCGAAGTGCTTTGCGGGAATCCGCCATTGTAGTCAGACGCTGTAGTCAATAAGCTTTTTCGTTTTCGCTATCCTCTTGTTGTAGGGCAGACTGGCTCGTACATGCAAATGCATCCTCCGTGGTTCAAACTTATATCTGTGAGTAGATTCTACATACAAGCGCTAAAAACTACAACATGGCTGACGGGGAAAAGACACAGTCAAAACAGTGCAACCCGAAGAGAAGGTCAAAAAGCAGCTTGAAAGCAGTCTGTAAAACATAATCCATGCAAACTTTTGACCAAAGAAGTTAAAGTTAAAGTTAAAGTACCAATGATCGTCACACACACACTAGGTGTGGTGAAATTTGTCCTCTGCATTTGACCCATCCCCTTGTACACCGCCCTGGGAGGTGAGGGGAGCAGTGGGCAGCAGCAGTGCCGCACCCGGGAATCATTTTTGGTGATTTAACCCCCAATTCCAACCCTTGATGCTGAGTGCCAAGCAGGGAGGTAATGGGTCCCATTTTTATAGTCTTTGGTATGACTCGGCCGGGGTTTGAAGTCACAACCTACCGATCCCAGGGCGGACACTAACCACTAGCCACTAAGAACCACCAATACATGTTATGTAGACCACAAGGAAGTGTTTTAAATGTAAAAATAAATCATAATATGACCCCCTTTTAACGAGGGGTGTAATGGTACATTATTCATAATCTGGAACATTTGGTATGACGCACACTGTAGAGGCATGACAGGAAGTGGAACTGCCTTACGAAAAAGTAAAGCATCTACGGCGTGGCGAAGTTGGTAGAGTGGCCGTGCCAGCAATCGGAGGGTTGCTGGTTACTGGGGTTCAATCCCCACCTTCTACCATCCTAGTCACGTCCGTTGTGTCCTTGGGCAAGACACTTCACCCTTGCTCCTGATGGGTGCTGGTTAGCGCCTTGCATGGCAGCTCCCGCCATCAGTGTGTGAATGTGTGTGTGAATGGGTGAATGTGGAAATACTGTCAAAGCGCTTTGATTACCTTGAAGGTAGAAAAGCGCTATACAAGTATAACCCATTTATCATTTATCATTTATTTACTCTACTGCATGTTTGAAAATGTTATGTTTTTTAAGGTGCAAAACACCTAAGCGGTACGGGTTTTGACATTTTGTGCACCTTTTGCAATTGGATTAAATCTGTCCTAATACCCCATCAATCGTCTTAACGGCGTGTCCCCCATCTTCCAGCGACTGCCCTCTTTGCCCCATCCTGTCCGCCCGGCACCGGGACCGATGCAGTTTAGAAGCATTGCCTTGTGGATGAAAAAGACCTGAGGCCAGGCTGAAGGGCGACTGGGGCAGCGATGTCAAATTGACAGATGTGCTGGCACAGCAACAGAGGCACTCGATCACACACACACGGTGCAGTGGTGGCGGTGGCGTCACAGAGGAGCACGGGTGGTGCATGTCAATGAAGGAAGCCCGCCTTGCCACAGACTCACTTTACTCAATTACACAACAGACCTTCAGCGGCAGCTCGTGAAGGACAACACATTATAGGCGGAAAGGTATGGCTGGTGCACGAGTGGAGGTAAGGGATGAGGAGCTCTTTGCTATGTGCTATTACGTTTTCGCTGCTTATGTTATACCCAGTCGGCAAATGCATGGCATTATTTTATTTTTATGGGGGTTTTTTTGTTTTTTTGGGGGGGTGAGGGGAAAAAAGTCTGTTTTCTCAGTACCTGTATTATGATTTCCATATGAAATGAATAAATATTAAAAAAAATGTACAGTTTCAAAATCACAAAAACTTTTCTTCATACCATCTGTGCGGTGTAAATTAAAGTTAGAAATTCTCTGGGGCGCGTGTGTATGCAGCGGCTATATCAGGACCCCAAAAAAATAAATACATTACCTGAGGTAAAGGTTAAGCAACAGTAGACTATTAATAACTTCACTTTACCGTTTATTTAAAAATACAGTAATTCAGTTATTAATTGTCATTTATTTGAAATACATATGCTCTTCTTTCACCATGTTCTATTATATCGTTTACAAAAATTACTGTTTAGGTGAAAAGTTATTTATATTTTCTTGTTAATAAATACACTTCAAAATCACACATTTTAGTGCTTGAATTATAAATAATAATCGGGATTAGGGCTGATGCTATCAATTATTTAAATAATCTAGGATTAGTTTATTTGAATAATGGCGTAATCGGATAGAACACTTAATAGCCTCAATGCCTATTTTAGAGGGAAAAAAATCTGTTTGCCATTACTTACATTTTTTTCACATAAATTGACTCCATTCACATTGAAATTGCAATTAAACATGTGTGCATTAATAGATAACATTTAAAAACATGTCGACGTTTGCCGCCACTCAGACCACAGCACCCACCCACCACCACTCTATTGCAGTGCCGTGCGGAAACTACGTTCTCATATTTAAAGGTCCATGCATTCCAGATTTTATGTATTTTCATTATTTACACTTAATAAAAGTGACAGAATACAAATCAAAGCTTTTTTCCAATCAAATTATTCAATTTATGTGATTCATCGTTGCAGCCCAAATGGTGATTCTTTTTCAACAGGTCATCATATTCTCAGAATCTAAACCTGCCCACGCCTAGTCAGATTTACTCAACAGTAACCCGAAAAACTGTAACACAGCCAGAAAAAAACTGGGAAAAAGGGTCCCATGGGCAGGCATGAGGAAACAAAACAAACAAGATGGCTCGGGAAGCGGAAGAAAAACATCTTAGCCATGAACATCAAGACAAGCACAGCAGAAATGCAGCATGTAAGGGATGCTGCTGTGTAACCGGGTGATCATGCTTTCTCAGCAACATCCCGCAGAAGAGATCTTCAGGGACCAAGCACTTTCTTCTTGTCTCCACTTCGCCTCCTCCACATTCCTCTTGTTGGGATTTGCACCACTTTAGTGTTTAGTGTGTTTTGCCTGAGGAACGCCAGGCCAAGTGGGCATATACTGTCTGGACACTATCGGCTACAAAAACTATACACGTGCTCAACAAGATTAACTTCCCACAGTTTGACCCCATAAATTGGATACAGACAAAAAAATTTGCACAGTTCTATGTAAGTCGAATCACCACAAAATGTGGTATACTGTACACCTTTGGGACAAGAACAAGTCCGTCTTTGAAGGGGCAACTCTCACTAATTGAAAAACCATTTGACTAACGATTATAAAACTGAGGATATAACAGTTATCCTCAAAGTGTCCTCCAAAGCATTTTGAGTTCAACCTGGGGGGGGGGGGCGGCACAAATGCCGTGAGGATCCCCCAATAGAGAAAATGTGATATGTTTTTCAGCTTGATTTGTAGCCCCCAGCACCCAGAGAGATTATTTTAACAGCAGGGAATTCTAAGAATTATAGCAGTTACGGCACCCGGCCGTGTCCGTATCGTTGTCTTGACTGTAAATGGAATTTTTTGTCATAACAATAAAATGGCGACTGCAGAGCATGAGCCCCATTTCGCCTCCCACTCCCTATTGAGCTCCCCTGACCTTGTGTCAACTAAATCCCACCCCCTATACCTTTTGAGTATGGAGGCAAACTCAGCACACTAACACCTGATGAGAAAGCCAATGAATCATCGCCCCAGGGGGCAAAGTATTCATCACAGGCTAATGATTTGATTTAATTACGTGAAGACAAAGGCTAGGACTTTATAGGGTCTAGTCAGAGCAATATAAGGTTGAAGGGATACAATGGACCAAACACATGAATCCTCGGATTGTTTGCATCTCATTGTGCTTGTTGTGGCAATAAAAACCTACTTCTTCTGCTCTGTGGCACAACACTCAACTTTAATAAATTATGTGGCCTAGCTGAGCATCCAAACAATCTCCAGATGATGTCAGGCTGGCACGCAGGAACCTTGGATTTGTGTTCCCAACCTTAGACCCGGTCTAATCGCCGAAAGATGTGATGTCACGGTCATCTCAGTGTTATCTGGGAATAGTGGTGATTTATAACACTGTCTTACTCATCTTGCATTCCTGATTTCACAGGAATAGCGCAAGGACGACAAGTAATAAAATAGCATCGCCGTTGCAACTTGCTGAAATGGTGGCGCTTCCACCTTTTAACATTGCAGTATTAGCTAGAGTACACACACAAGGACAGAACTCCAGAAGTATATTAGACGCTCAGAAATGTATGGATTGTATAATTGCACAATTTGTAAGAATGTTGAAAATGCAAAGATCCCAGTGAGGTAAAATAAAAAATAGAGGAATTGAAAAATATCGACTGGGAGTCAAGGGGGCCCTATCAGAAGTTCAGGGAGCATTGCCCCCTGACGTTGAAGAGATTTTACCATTTTTAAGATGCTTTGGAAGGTATTTTCTGGATAAAAATTCTGTAAAAATACAAGGAAACTTACCAATGGTTTCTATCTATTATACTATTGCCCCCTGGCCCACCCAATGTGCTGTTAAGACATTCACTGATGAGGAAGTGACATCACTGCTCCAAATATCTTGTTGCTAAGCTGACAAGAGTCCGCACCTTGTAATTTTTTTGGAGATAAGTTTGCCAAAGTCTTATACAGATCAGGGAAGGGCTGTTTCAGTCATGTATTTACGACCAGGCAAGCGACCAGGCACATTCTTTACCACTGAGAGCGGTTGATCATCTAATACTATTAATTCCATTAGTTTACAGCAAATGCAGACTCCGCGTTGGGATTCTTGTGAAAACTATGCGTGCCGCTGGAATGAATCTTTCGGGGTTTGTTGTTTTTGTCCCGCCTTGTTAGCGTTAGCCGGGATAACTTCATTGTGTGCATCTGCATGGCGGGCGTCCTACATGTGTCCCACCCCTTGAAACAAGAGATATTGCAAAGTTTGCATGTTGCTGTGCGACTTATCGGCTGCTTGAGTTTGTAATATTGCCACACTGCCGGTTATGTTTGCTTTGGTAGCGCAGTCTTCCATCGGTACAATGGTCTTCCGTTTCCGGGGAAAAAGAAGTAATTTCCAAATTCCATGTAGCAACAATAGCCTGCCAATGGACTTATTGGCTTGTATGCATTCCATTTAGGTCATAGACGTGAGGTTTCTTGCAAAATACACATTAATATGGTGTCGGAGATTTAGTTACAAGTACTCACCGATAAAAAATACTTCCAAAAAGTGTTGTATCGGCATCAGAATGTACCTTTATTTAATTAAGTGATTCTTTGGCGTATCATTAGATGGAGCCCACGTACCACTACAGTTTGAGAATCACTAAGAAAGAAGAATAGCGGAATTCCGCTAAATCGCAGGCGTCTGGGATCCCTGATATGGAGTAGGGATGTAACAATATGAAAATTTTAATATTACGGTTACGGTGAACAAAAGGATCACGTTATCGCGGTATCATCAAATGTGCAAAAAAAGTACCTACACAATGAATTTTTTTAGCCAAGATGTATTTAAAAAACTAAATAAATAGACAATATACTTTCTTGTTAGAAGGATCATTAAATATTGTTCTGGCTTCTTAAGAGACACTTTTTTTTGAGTGTTTATACGTTTACTTTCTTCCGTTTTAGACTGTAGACACCTTCCTCCATGTCGTACTCCTTAGAGTATCGATTGAGCACTCTGTTTAAAGTGCACGATTGAATATCTTAGTTGCTTAGACGGTAATGTGTTTATGTAAGTTTACATTGGGGTATGTAGTTCTTTAATGAGCGTTAATGACTTTAATGTCTCTTGTATTCATTTTAGTATTTAAGTTAGTCAGCGAGCTAGCGCTTGCGATCTATTAATCAAAGTGCAGGCATAGGTCACGATTTTTTGATAGTTTTATTTCAAAACGGCAATACTAACTGTCTGGAGCTCTGCCAAAGAGCCACCGCCTAAACTTAAGTCTTAACAAGCTGCTCCGCTTAGTTCTGCCTCTGCCTCTGTCAGTAAGTCTCTGCAGCACCCAGCATTGTCCCACCCACAGAATAGTATTCAGAGCGCATGTAACAGCCAATCAGCAGTGCGTATTCAGACCACATGTAACAGCCAATCAGCAGTGCGTATTCAGAGCGCATGTAACAGCCAATCAGCAGTGCGTATTCAGAGCGCATGTAACAGCCAATCAGCAGTGCGTATTCAGAGCGCATGGAATCAGTGTTTAGGCAGGCAGAGAGGAGAGACGGTGGGTTGAGCAGATAGGTGTTTAGCAGGTGAGCATAATGCAGCGGACTCTCCCCAAATTATAATAAACACTTCCAAGTCAACTACTAGTAACATCACTATGAGCCCGTTGACGTTCTAGAAACATAAGCGGCAGCTCAGCTCGCTCACAGTCCTTGGGGTGAAGGCTAATTAGCTTTTAGCGTAACGTTAGCTCATTTTGTGGTGTGTCAGCGTGCGTGCGTGTGTTACGGACAGCAAAGCCCTGTCTGTCTGAGAGAAAGACAAGCATTATTGACCTACAGTTAACAACTAAGTTATTTCACTCTACCTTTTTCTGTGTTGATTGAGCTGTGTTGAAACAGCAAAAAAGGACATTATGTTAAATGAAGAGTTTCCTGAAGCGGTCTCTGATAGTTGATATAATAATGTAACCGCATCATCATAAAGCCTACATAAACTCCATGGTGTTCAGGGATGAATAGTCTCTCCTATTGCTATTGTACTATTTTTTCAGCTGAAGTTACATTAATCATTAGTAACGTAGCAGCTTAGTTTTGAATGGCAGGGTCCCTGCTATCACATGTTGATAAAAATATAACATTTACATAATAAAAATCAACTACAGGCTTCCCAAATGCTGTATTAAATTAAGCATGATGAGTTGAACATATGTCAGCATGTGGCCCCACTTTTAACTCTTTTTTTCAAACGCTTATTGCAAACGCTTACTTACAGTATGTCATTAGACTTTGTAAGTCATTATTTTGACTTTGTAAGTCATTATTTTGATTTAGTAAGCCATTATTTTGTCATTATTTTGACTTAGTAAATTACTAAGTCATAATAATGATGTACTTAGTATCTCAGGTAACTAGATTGTTTTGTTTTTACTTTACGGAAAAAATTTCGAGATATATATCGTATATCGCCATTCAGCAAATGGAGCGGAAAACACAACCAAAAGTTGTAGGCTTCTTCACGCGACGAAGCCGGCCTATTCATTGTAGTCTGTAGTCTATTGCCCTCCAGGCTGTGGTGGCAGCGACGAGGTGGAGATGTGATGGCGACAGGCCGAGTTACACCGATCCTTACACCCACCCACCCCCTTCCCCGGTCCCCTCCCCCTGGAGAGTCACCACCTTAACTAACACATTTTCTGGGGGAAACACTGATTATTAATACTGTTTATCGTTACAGACCTACAAACCCCGTTTCCATATGAGTTGGGAAATTGTGTTAGATGTAAATATAAACAAATACAATGATTTGCAAATCATTTTCAACCCATATTCAGTTGAATATGCTACAAAGACAAGATCTTTGATGTTCAAATAATCATTAACTTTAGAATTTTATGCAAGCAACACGTGACAAAGAAGTTGGGAAAGGTGGCAATAAATAAACATTGATTGATTGATTGATAAACACTGATAAAGTTGAGGAATGCTCATCAAACACTTATTTGGAACATCCCACAGGTGAACAGGCAAATTGGGAACAGGTGGGTGCCATGATTGGGTATAAAAGTAGATTCCTTGAAATGCTCAGTCATTCACAAACAAGGATGGGGCGAGGGTCACCACTTTGTCAACAAATGCGTGAGCAAATTGTTGAACAGTTTAAGAAAAACCTTTCTCAACCAGCTATTGCAAGGAATTTAGGGATTTCACCATCTACGGTCCGTAATATCATCGAAGGGTTCAGAGAATCTGGAGAAATCACTGCACGTAAGCAGCTAAGCCTGTGACCTTCGATCCCTCAGGCTGTACTGCATCAACATGCGACATCAGTGTGTAAAGGATATCACCACATGGGCTCAGGAACACTTCAGAAACCCACTGTCAGTAACTACAGTTGGTCGCTACATCTGTAAGTGCAAGTTAAAACCCTCCTATGCAAGGCGAAAACCGTTTATCAACAACACCCAGAAACGCCGTCGGCTTCGCTGGGCCTGAGCTCATCTAAGATGGACTGATACAAAGTTGAAAAGTGTTCTGTGGTCTGACGAGTCCACATTTCAAATTGTTTTTGGAAACTGTGGACGTCGTGTCCTTCGGACCAAAGAGGAAAAGAACCATCCGGATTGTTATAGGCGCAAAGTTCAAAAGCCAGCATCTGTGATGGTATGGGGGTGTATTAGTGCCCAAGACATGGGTAACTTACACATCTGTGAAGGCGCCATTAATGCTGAAAGGTACATACAGGTTTTGGAGCAACATATGTTGCCATCCAAGCAACGTTACCATGGACGCCCCTGCTTATTTCAGCAAGACAATGCCAAGCCACGTGTTACATCAACGTGGCTTCATAGTAAAAGAGTGCGGGTACTAGACTGGCCTGCCTGTAGTCCAGACCTGTCTCCCATTGAAAATGTGTGGCGCATTATGAAGCCTAAAATACCACAACGGAGACCCCCGGACTGTTGAACAACTTAAGCTGTACATCAAGCAAAAGAATGTGAAAGAATTCCACCTGAGAAGCTTAAAAAATGTGTCTCCTCAGTTCCCAAATGTTTACTGAGTGTTGTTAAAAGGAAAGGCCATGTAACACAGTGGTGAACATGCCCTTTCCCAACTACTTTGGCACGTGTTGCAGCCATGAAATTCTAAGTTAATTATTATTTGCAAAAAAATAAAGTTTATGAGTTTGAACATCAAATATATTGTCTTTGTAGTGCATTCAATTGAATATTGGTTGAAAAGGATTTGCAAATCATTGTATTCCGTTTATATTTACATCTAACACAATTTCCCAACTGATATGGAAACGAGGTTTGTAGTATGGAGCTAACCAAAGTTAGAGTGGACGACCAAGGAGTCGTATGACCTATCGTCACCCAAACTCCACATGCTTTGTCACTCCGGTCATAAAATATAAATGGTAAATGAAATTATACTAGTATAGTGCTTTTCTACCTTCCAGGTATTCAAAGCGCTTTGACATTATTTCCACATTCACCCATTCATACACACATTCACACACTGATGGCGGGAGCTGCCATGCAAGGAGCTAACCACGACCCATCAGGACCAAGGGTGAAGTGTCTTGTCCAACTACACAACGAACGTGGCTAAGATGGCGAAAGCTGGGGTCGAACTTGGAACTCCCAAGTTGCTGGCACGGCCGGTTAACCATTCCTAGCCTTGTCAAATATAAACAAAATAAATTCTAAACAAACCAAATAAACTAGAGCCAAAGAAAGCACTAACAGCGCCTACACAGCTTTCTAAAGGGACAATACTATAGAAATTTAACTTGGGTTTGACACAGAGTAGTCAGTGCAAAACTTGTATAGAAGTATATAGTTACTGTCCTCTAAAAATGGCTCAACAGTTATTGTCTGCAAACCTGCTAAAACAAAGTGAGGACACCTCATAGTCAACATGTCCAAACAAAAGTGCTCAATTTTTCAGGAGACATACTTAGTCACTCCATCACATTCAGCTTTTTCAGCAAGGCACCTGTCATTTTAAAGGTGTATTTGTGTTACCATGTTGGAAAACTTTCATGCTCTACTTCCTAATGTCACAGTACATGTTGGAATTTATGTTTTCCGCTCAAACTACAGCTTTTCAGTGCAGGCAGCATGTGATGTAATTTCTATCTTCATCAAACTTTCTAAACATTTTATTCAGGTCTTGCTTTTGTCAATGCAACGTAAAGGGAATTAGAAATCAAGACGCGCGGAATGTTTTAAGCACGGTAAAGACGTTTGATCCAAGTGGTACTGACCGGTACAGCGCGAAAGCTCAGGCTTAAAAAAAGCAAAATGATCAGACAGCCCAAAAAACTTAGTACATCCAGACTGAGACCACCCATTAGGCGACGGTACCACCTCACAGGCCTTATCGCTATAAGCTCCCATGACTGGTCACAAGGGGGGCCCGGAACCTCACTGACCGAAATCAGCTCCAGAGCCCTATTCTAAATGTCTTCTTATTTCCATTGAAAACTAATGATGGGGTATGTACAAGTGAAGTGAAGTGAATTATATTTATATAGCGCTTTTCTCTAGTGACTCAAAGCGCTTTACATAGTGAAACCCAATATCTAAGTTACATTTAAACCAGAGTGGGTGGCACTGGGAGCAGGTGGGTAAAGGGTCTTGCCCAAGGACACAACAGCAGTGACTAGGATGGCGGAAGCGGGGATCGAACCTGCAACCCTCAAGTTGCTGGCACGGCCACTCTACCAACCGAGCTATATGTACAGCTTTACTATTCTGATTATGAAAAGAATCTCATTTTGGAATCAGCCCAAAGACTTTTGTAAAAGTTTCTTTAAGCTCCCTCTCTGCTCTATCAGAAAACTACAGCGATAGAGGTTTTTCGCAAAAAAAGATAGGAAAGAGAGAAAACATAGGAGCCAGTAAGTAGGACGTCAGTTCTCTAACAATTTGTGCCATGTAGCATTATTACAGATAAGACTTTAAATCTTTTTAAAATCCTTTCATGATACCAGCAATCTGACGCAACATAATGATGCTAGTTCGGAAAGACAATAGCGGGGGAAAGAGGGTCAACATTGAATACATTTGGCTAGATTTGTAACGCAGCGGATGAAAACCGCTTCTTAACACAAGGATCTGCTGTATCCACTTCAGAGGGTGGAAGAGCAAAGTTGGCGTTGGTACACAAATCAACTGGGAGTTCTCGCTGCCAAAAGCCATTCAGAGCATATTTCTCTATCATAAACATCATAAACGATGGAATATCACCCAAAAGAGAGCAATGTTAAGAAAGTAAGACCTTCCCAATGGGATGCTCCTAATTACAGATGAATATGTTTATTTGGGGAAAAAGCTTGCACTTAACTATTGGCAGCCATAGCACCACAATCTGGTCCGTGGTACTGCACCAGTACACCCCATGAGAGGTCATATCTTGCTGTGTAACCATAACAACATGTCTGAGATAAAGCAGAAATATCTGGGCTTGTATATAATCTTATTGACAACTCTTGCTTTTTTGCTTGCAGCTGCATGATCTCTACTGCCTTTGACAGCAAAAGGCTACAAACATATGCCCTCTTTGACCAAATACAACAGAAGTAGTCACTGCTCAAAAAAATTAAAGGAACTGTTTTTTATCAGGGTATGGCATGAATTAAATTGCACTTTTCTGATAAGGTTTTCGTCAGGTACGTGGCAGAGGGGGTTGTTAATCAGTTTCAGCTGCATTGGTGTCGATGGAATTAACAACAGGTGCACTAGAGGGGCAACAACGAGATGGCCCCCAAAACAGGACTGGTTTTGCAGGTGGAGGCCATTTCAAGTTCCTCCCTCTTGATCTTTTTTAACTGTTTTTCCACAAGTGTTGGCTTTAGCTAGAGTCATTATCACAACTGGGAGCATGAGGCGATTTCTTAACCCTCCTGAAGTTGCGCAGATTGTCCTACTCCTCCAGGATGGCACATATATGCGTGCTGTTGCAAGAAGATTTGATGTGTCTCCCAGTACAATCTCCAGAGCATGGAGGAGATTCCAGGAGACAGGCAGTTACTCTAGGAGAGCTGGACAGGGCCGTAGACGGTCCTCATCCCATCTGCAGGACCGATATCTGCTGCTTTGTGCAAGGAGGAACAGGTTGAGCACTGCCCGAGCCCTACAGAATGACCTCCAGCAGGCTACTGGTGTGAATGTCTCTGCCCAAACAGTCAGAAACAGACTTCACGAGGGTGGCCTCAGGGCACGACGTCCTGTAGTGTGCCCTGTGCCCACTACTCAGAACCGTGGAGCTCGATTGGCATTTGCCATAGAACACCAGAATTGGCAAGTCCGCCACTGGCGCCCTGTGCTTTTCACAGATGAGAGCAGGTTTACCCTGATCACCTGTGATAGACGTGAAAGGGTCTGGAGAAGCCAAGGAGAGCGCTATGCTGCCTGCAACATCCTTCAGCATGACCCGTTCGGTGGTGGGTCAGTGATGGTTTGGGGAGGCATTTCCATGGAGGGACTAACAGGCTAGAGAACGGCAGTCTGATTGCCATTAGGTATCGGGATGAAATCCTTGCACCCAAGGTCAGACCCTATGCTGGTGCAGTAGGTCCTGGGTTCCTCCTGGTCCACGACAATGCCCGGCCTCATGTGGCAAGAGTATGCAGACAGTATCTGGAGGAGAAGGAATTGACACAATTGAATGGCCCTCACGATCACCTGATCTAAACCCGATAGAACACCTCTGGGACATAATGTTTCGGTCCATCAGACGCCGCCAGGTTGCTCCTCAGACTTTACAGGAGCTCACTGATGCCCTTAGACAGATCTGGGAGGACATCCCACAAGACACCATCCGTCGTCTCATTAGGAGCATGCCGCGACGCTGTCAAGCATGCATACAAACACGTGGGGGCCACACAACATATTGAAAATAATTTTGAGTTGCAGAAATTGAATTATGCAAAATGGACGAGCCTGCCACATCATTTTTTCACTTTGATTTTTGGGGTGTCTATATACTGAGCCCTCTGTAGGATGAAAACTTTTATTTCCATCAAAAGATGTAGCATCCTTTTGTTCCTGAGACATTAAACTGTCCATATCAGTATATATATCCGAAAAGAAAAAAAATTCACCATTGAAATCTGATGGGTTTTCAAAGTGTTCCTTTAATTTTTTGGAGCAGTATTTTTTTGTAATTTTAAACAGTAGTGAATTGACGATCTCTTGGCCCAGATCTATCCTGGTTGTTGGAATTTTAAAGTAAAGCCGATTGAGAACACTGTTTTTGTGCGTCTGTAAAATAATTTTGAGTTGCAGAAATTGAATTTAGGCAAAATGGACGAGCCTGCCACATCATTTTTTCACTTTGATTTTTGGGGTGTCTACATACTGAGCCCTCTGTAGGATGAAAAGTTTTATTTCCATCACAAGATGTAGCATCCTTTTGTTCCTGAGACATTAAACTGTCCATATCAGTATAGATATCCGGAAAGAAAAAAAATTCACCATAGAAATCTGATGGGTTTTCAAAGTGTTCCTTTAATTTTTTTGAGCAGTATATTTTTGTAATTTTAAACGGTAGTGAATTGACGATCTCTTGGCCCAGATCTATCCTGGTTGTTGGAATTTTAAAGTAAAGCCGATTGAGAACACTGTTTTTGTGCGTCTGTAGCTTTAACGCTAATGAGCAGTATTTTACTTTGGAAATTAATTATTTTGAATTGCTGAATTACATGTTAATGAATTCAATTGTTGTGTATATGGGCATTCCAGTATTACATCCCTGAAAGTGTTGCAAAGTAAAGGATATTCGCAGTGGAGGTTTTTCCTCACATACTTTGTTATCTACCTCAGTTATTGTAACTATGTATCACTGACTAAGAAAGTATAGATTTTCTGTGTATTTAAAATCAAATGTGAATCAAAAACGACATTTTGGAAGATAAATGGAGGATGCCTATAGTTGTGGGTGCTGGGGTTGTTCAGAGCTTGAAAGACATTCCCCACAGTCTCTTCTTTCACACTTATTTGTCTATTGACACTACCACAGATGTGTAAATACCACAGATTGCTGGATGGAAAACTACAGCACAAATCTCTCTAACTTGAGGTACACTTTTACTAGTCCCATTACCTCTGATTAAACTTGTTTTTCAAACATCTGTCATTTCACATTACTGAGGCTCCAGTGAGCTCTGTTCCAATAACACTACACCCAATTAGCCTGCGTTACATGATGGGCAACCAGCTTAATGCTAAATTTAGTGGCTTAATGGAGCCGGGGTGAGCGACCACGCCTCGTGGCAGACAAAATTTTACGCGGCATGCACGCCTATAAGGCTCTATCTTTTCGTCTCGCTGCATTATATTTTCTAGGATGTCTGTCTGCAAGTGCAGCCATCCCCTTGGTTGAGGTCAGACACATCCATCCATCTCATCAAGTTGGTAAAAGTCAGCTAAAGGTAAACAAGGGGCCAAGTTCAGAAAGAAAGTAAACAATGTTTAAAAATGTCAATAAAGTGGACAAAATATTATTTTTAACAAACAAAAAACCTTGCCTCAAGAGCCCTACTTTCCTCTCCATCTTCACAGTGGCGAGGTCAAGGAGAGTGGCGGCCAAACTGCTGCTCGCAGTGCACTGGGCTACAATAACGCATCATTTCTTCATCTGTGGTGGTCCTAACAAGACCCCAGAGGCTTAGATAACATGGAGAAGAAGCTGAGGCCAGCAGATAAGACATAACAGGGACCGTATTTCATCAGGATGTATCTGCCAAGTATTTTTTTATCCAGGAGACAGATATATGGGTGGCTCGGCGAATGGTGGCGAGAGTACTCAGCGTTCAGGGTCTGCACAGGACATTCTGGTAGTAGATAACATCTACTAATTAGCGTCATTAAGTCATTTCCTGGCAGGACACAACAAAGGCATGTTTCATAGACAACATAATCATACACACAATCCCTCGTAAAAGCAGATAATACAAATTGTCCTTCAGTTTAGAAATACAGTTTATGAATGTTTTGGCAATGTTTAACTATATTATTTGTATGGCACTTTTCATTATTTGATTTTTAAAACATGAGTTGTCTTTACTAATGTCTATTTGAAATATGTAAATTCCCTTAAAAAACAAGGCAGTAAATTAACAATTGCTTTACCTTTTCTGAAAAGGTAAAGCAACTCCTGTTTTAGCAAAAACTGTTTGTTACTGATTGAAATAATACTGCCCAGAAAGCATGTGCCATAGCGGAGGTCTGAATTGTTTTGTCATTGTTCTCAACAACGTAAACGATTAATTGTAGTGTAGCAGTATTCACTCTACGGAGACAGCCCTCTCAAAAATGACTAATGATCTATTGCTAACGATGGATGCTGATGAGTCATCCATGTTGCTGCTTCTTGATCTTAGCGCTGCTTTCGATACCCTCGATCATAATATTTTATTAAAGCGTATCAAAACACGTATTGGTATATCAGACTTTGCCTTGTCTTGGTTTAACTCCTATCTTACTGACAGGATGCGGTGCGTCTCCCATAACAATGCTCTGCTCTGCGTATGTTAAGGTAACGTGTAGAGTTCCCCAGGGTTTGGTTCTTGGCCCTGCACTCTTCAGCATCTACATGCTGCCGCTAGGTGACATCATACGCAAATACGGTGTTAGCTTTCACTGTTATGCTGATGACACCCAACTCTACATGCCCCTAAAGCTGACCAACATGCCGGATTGTAGTCAGCTGGAGGCGTGTCTTAATGAAATTAAACAATGGATGTCCGCTAACTTTTTGCAACTCAACTCTAAGAAAATGGAAAGGCTGATTATTGGCCCTGCTAAACACCGGCACCTATGTAATAATACCACCTTAACATTTGACAACCAAACAATTACACAAGGTGACTCGGTAAAGAAAGGGCAGCACGGTGGAAGAGGGTTTAGTGCGTCTGCCTCACAATACGAAGGTTCTGAGTAGTCGTGAGTTCAATCCCGGCCTCGGGATCTTTCTGTGTGGAGTTTGCATGTTCTCCCCGTGACTGCGTGGGTTCCCTCCGGGTACTCCGGCTTCCTCCCACCTCCAAAGACATGCACCTGGGGATAGGTTGATTGGCAACACTAAATTGGCCCTAGTGTGTGAATGTGAGTGTGAATGTTGTCTGTCTATCTGTGTTGGCCCTGCGAGCCCGAAGGGAATAAGCGGTAGAAAATGGATGGATGGATGGACTCGGTGAAGAATTTGGGTATTATCTTTGACCTAACTCTCTCGTTTGAGTCACACATTAAGAGTGTTACTAAAACGGCCTTTCATCTCCGTAATATCGCTAAAATTTGTTCCATTTTGTCCACTAGCAGTGCTGAGATCCTTATTCATGCGTTCGTTACTTCTTACTGTAACGTATTATTTTCAGGTTTCCCTATGTCTAGCATTAAAAGATTACAGTTGGTACAAAATGCGGCTGCTAGACTTTTGACAAGAACAAGAAAGTTTGATCTTATTACGCCTATACTGGCTCATCTGCACTGGCTTCCTGTACACTTAAGATGTGACTTTAAGGTTTTACTACTTACGTATAAAATACTACACGGTCTAGCTCCATCCTATCTTGCTGATTGTATTGTACCTTATGTTCCGGCAAGAAATCTGCGTTCAAAGAACTCTGGCTTATTAGTGATTCACAGAACCCAAGAAAAGTCTGTGTTTTCTATTCAGGCTCCAGTACTCTGGAATGCCCTCCTGGTAACAATTAGAGATGCTACCTCAGTAGCAGCATTTAAGTCCCATCTTAAAACTCATTTGTATACCTTAGCCTTTAAATAGACCCCCCTTTTAGACCAGTCGATCTGCCGTTTCTTTTCAGATTCGGTGACCACAGATGAGGCGCTTGCTGTCCAAAGTTGGGACCCAGGGTGGACCACTCATCTGTGCATCAGTTGGGGATGTCTCTGCGCTGCTGACCTGTCTCCACTCAAGATGATCTACTGCTGGCCCCACTATGGACTGGACTCTCACACTATTATGTTAGATCCACTATGGACTGGACTCTCACTCTATTATGCTAGATCCACTCGACGTCCATTGCACCGGTCGCCCAGAGGGGAATGGGGTCCCCACATCTGCGGTCCCCTCCAAGGTTTCTCATTGTCATCCCATTGGGTTGAGTTTTTTCTTGCCCTGATGTGGGATCTGAGCCGAGGATGTCGTTGTGGCTTGTGCAGCCATTTGAGACACTCGTGATTTAGGGCTATATAAGTAAACTTTGATTGATTGATTGTGGTGGGAAAAATAATTTGATAATAAGATTTTTAGATGCATCACACTTCAGACATGAGTAATTGTAGAATCGATTAATAAATATCAATCGATTATTTATTCATTGTAAATAAAGTAATGCAGACAGTTCTAAAATTTGGCTCAACGCAGTGAGCCACATCACCAAGAGATCCAACCAGCTTATTTACTTTAGGGCACTCGTGTTCCAGTTTTGCACACACTTCCATTAATTTAATACATGTAATGGGAATAAATTCAACTGGGGACGGCGTGGCGAAGTTGGTAGAGTGGCCGTGCCAGCAATCGGAGGGTTGCTGGTTACTGGGGTTCAATCCCCACCTTCTACCATCCTAGTCACGACCGTTGTGTCCTTGGTCAAGACACTTCACCCTTGCTCCTGATGGGTGCTGGTTAGCGCCTTGCATGGCAGCTCCCGCCATCAGTGTGTGAATGTGTGTGTGAATGGGTGAATGTGGAAATACTGTCAAAGCGCTTTGAGTACCTTGAAGGTAGAAAAGCGCTATACAAGTATAACCCATTTATCATTATATTTATAACTGTTTCTTATTACAAATACACTGTTTTTAAAAGTTGCAAGTGATTAATGCTTTAGTGAAATGAAAATAAATGTATAACTGCATCAACATAAACAAATTAAAGATTCATCAATAAAAATTGTAATTGAAATCATAGCTCCTGAATCGTAAGGGGACCAAACACTCCCACCTCTAATTAATTGTGATGAGTCAATTAATCAAAGATCTGTACATTACTTTTATATTAAAATGTAAACTAAAGCCCAGAAATTATCATGTAGAAAGCTGGAACGCAAATGGCGTGCAACTAAACTTGAGGTTTTCCATCAAGCATGGAGTGATAGTTTAATAACTTATAAACGCATGCTTACCTCAGCTAAAGCTAAATATTACTCAAATCTCATCCACCTCAACAAAAATGATCCTAAATTTTTGTTTAGTACAGTAGCATCGCTAACCCAACAAGGGACTCCTCCCAGTAGCTCCACCCACTCAGCAGATGACTTTATGAATTTCTTTAATAAGAAAATTGAAGTCATTAGAAAAGAGATTAAAGGCCTACTGAAACCCACTACTACCAACCACGCAGTCTGATAGTTTGTATATCAATGATGAAATCTTAACATTGCAACACATGCCAATACAGCCGGGTTAACTTATAAAGTGCAATTTTAAAATTCCCGCCACACTTCCGGTTGAAAAACTCCTTTGGATATGATTTATGCGCGTGACGTCACAAAAGCAACAGAAGTGGTTGTACCCCATCGGACCCGATAGAAAAGCCTCTTGTTTTCTTTGACAAAATTCCACAGTATTCTGAATCTTTTGCAATTTGTTTAATGAACAATGGAGACTGCAAAGAAGAACGTTGTAGGTGGGATCGATCGGTGTCTTAGCGGCTAAGTACAATACTGTTAATATCCGTGATATTTGCATTAGTGTACTGTCTTTAAGGGTTTGGGGAACGCGCATGCGCGAGTGAGTTGGCGGAGAACTTGAGTGTGTGTGATCGTGACTTTTGGCTAACAGCAGCTCGTGTATGTGTGTGCGTTACTTTTTGAACTACAACCAGTTACCGCTTGTTAATAAAGCGATTGAGCAATTTGTTGAATGGACAATGGAGACTGCAAATAAGAAAGTTGGAGCCGGTGGAGCAGCGGACTACAGCAACACCAACACCAGGAGGTTGTGTTGTGTTTTGAGCAGGATAACAGACGCACTACGGTGAGTACATCTTTGGCTTCCAAAAATTTGATCGATTGCCCGTACGTGCGTGTTGATATGTGCATGTAACGTACGTAACTTTGGGGAAATATATGTTTCTTGCCGACTCTGATGGCGGCCGGGGTGTCGTCAAAAGCGTACAACGCCCGCCGCCGCATCTAAGTTAGCTACGCAGCTAGGTTAGCTTCTGTTTTTTTAGCTTCGCCAAGCGGAATATTATTAATCGTGTATTTACATGTTCATGGTTTAATAGTATTATTGATCTTCTGTCTATCCATCCAGTCAGGGTTTTTTTAATTTAGTTTCTATCTGCATTTGAGACTGATGCTATCGCGTTGGCTACGCAGCTAGGTTAGCTTCTGTTTTTTTAGCTTCGCCAAGCGGAATATTATTAATCGTGTATTTACATGTTCATGGTTTAATAGTATTATTGGTCTTCTGTCTATCCATCCAGTCAGGTTTTTTTTTAATTTAGTTTCTATCTGCATTTGAGACTGGCACTATCGCGTTAGCTACGCAGCTAGGTTAGCTTCTGTTTTTTTAGCTTCGCCAAGCGGAATATTATTAATCGTGTATTTACATGTTCATGGTTTAATAGTATTATTGATCTTCTGTCTATCCATCCAGTCAGGGTTTTTTTTATTTAGTTTCTATCTGCAGTTGAGACTGATGCTATCGCGTTGGCTACGCAGCTAGGTTAGCTTCTGTTTTTTTAGCTTCGCCAAGCGGAATATTATTAATCGTGTATTTACATGTTCATGGTTTAATAGTATTATTGGTCTTCTGTCTATCCATCCAGTCAGGTTTTTTTTAAATTTAGTTTCTATCTGCATTTGAGACTGCTGCTATCAAGTTGGCTACGTAGCTAGGTTAGCTTCTATTTTTTTTAGCTTCGCAAAGCTGAATTATTAATCGTATATTTACATGTTCAGTCATTGTGAATGTCCATTTCGCGTTCTCGACTCTCATTTTCAAGAGGATATAGTATCTAAAATGGTTTAAAATACAAATCTGTGATCCACAATAGAAAAAGGAGAGAGTGTGGAATCCAATGAGCCAGCTTGTACCTAAGTTACGGTCAGAGCGAAAAAAGATACGTCCATCACTGCCTTTCAAGTCATTCACTGTAACGTTCCTCATCTATGAATCTTTCATCCTCGCTCAAATTAATGGTGTAATCATCACTTTCTCGGTCCGAATCTCTCTCACTCCATTGTAAACAACGGGAATTGTGAGCAGCACTACCGCTTGTGACGTCACGCTACTTCCGGTACAGGCAAGGCTTTTTTTATCAGCGAGCAAAAGTTGCGAACTTTATCGTCGATTTTCTCTACTAAATCCTTTCAGCAAAAATATGGCAATATCGCGAAATGATCAAGTATGACACATAGAATGGATCTGCTATTCCCGTTTAAATAAAAAAAATTCATTTCAGTAGGCCTTTAAAGACAATGCATCTCAGCTACAACTGGGTTCTATTAACACAGATACGACTGTATATACGACGGACACTGCCCTCCAAAATAGTTTCTCCCTCTTTGATGAAATAACATTGGAGGAATTGTTAAAATGTGTAAATGGGACAAAACAAACAACATGTTTACTTGACCCAATTCCTGGGAAACTTATCAAGGAGCTTTTTGTTTTATTAGGTCCATCAGTGTTAAATATTATAAACTTATCACTTTCCTCTGGTACTGTTCCCCTAGCATTCAAAAAAGCGGTTATTCATCCTCACCTTCCGTTTATCTCGAAAATCCTCGAAAAAATTGTCGCACAGCAGCTAAATGAACACTTAGCGTCTAACAATCTCTGTGAACCTTTTCAATCCGGTTTCAGGGCAAATCACTCTACGGAGACAGCCCTCGCAAAAATGACTAATGATCTATTGCTAACGATGGATTCTGATGCGTCATCTATGTTGCTGCTTCTTGATCTTAGCGCCGCTTTCGATACTGTTGATCATAATATTTTATTAGAGCGTATCAAAACGTGTATTGGGATGTCAGACTTAGCCTTGTCTTGGTTTAACTCTTATCTTACTGACAGGATGCAGTGTGTCTCCCATAACAATGTGACCTCGGACTATGTTAAGGTAACGTGCGGAGTTCCCCAGGGTTCGGTTCTTGGCCCTGCACTCTTTAGTATTTACATGCTGCCGCTAGGTGACATCATACGCACATACGGTGTTAGCTTTCACTGTTATGCGGATGACACCCAACTCTACATGCCCCTAAAGCTGACCAACACGCCGGATCGTAGTCAGCTGGAGGCGTGTCTTAATGAAATTAAACAATGGATGTCCGCTAACTTTTTGCAACTCAACGCTAAGAAAACGGAAATGCTGATTATCGGTCCTGCTCAACACCGACATCTATTTAATAATACCACCTTAACATTTGACAACCAAACAATTAAACAAGGCGACTCGGTAAAGAATCTGGGTATTATCTTCGACCCAACTCTCTCGTTTGAGTCACACATTAAGAGTGTTACAAAAACGGCCTTCTTTCATCTCCGTAATATCGCTAAAATTCGTTCCATTTTGTCCACAAGCGATGCTGAGATCATTATCCATGCGTTCGTTACATCTCGTCTCGATTACTGTAATGTTTTATTTTCGGGCCTCCCTATGTCTAGCATTAAAAGATTACAGATGGTACAAAATGCGGCTGCTAGACTTTTGACAAAAACAAGAAAGTTTGATCATATTACGCCTATACTGGCTCACTTGCACTGGCTTCCTGTGCACCTAAGATGCGACTTTAAGGTTTTACTACTTACGTATAAAATACTACACGGTCAAGCTCCGGCCTATCTTGCCGATTGTATTGTACCATATGTCCCGGCAAGAAATCTGCGTTCAAAGAACTCCGGCTTATTAGTGATTCCCAGAGGCCAAAAAAAGTCTGCGGGCTATAGAGCGTTTTCTATTCGGGCTCCAATACTATGGAATGCCCTCCCGGTAAAAGTTAGAGATGCTACCTCAGTAGAAGCATTTAAGTCTCATCTTAAAACTCATTTGTATACTCTAGCCTTTAAATAGACTCCCTTTTTAGACCAGTTGATCTGCCGTTTCTTTTCTTTTCTTTTCTACTCTGCTCCCAACCCGGGGTGGACCGCTAGCCTGTCCATCGGATGGGGACATCTCTACGCTGCTGACCCGTCTCCGCTCGGGATGGTTCCTGCTGGCCCCACTATGGACTGGACTTTCGCTAATGTGTTGGACCTTCACAATATTATGTCAGACCCACTCGACATCCATTGCTTTCGGTCTCCCCTAGAGGGGGGGGGGGGGGGGTTACCCACATATGCGGTCCTCTCCAAGGTTTCTCATAGTCATTCACAATGACGTCTCACTGGGGTGAGTTTTCCTTGCCCGTATGTGGGCTCTGTACCGAGGATGTCGTTGTGGCTTGTACAGCCCTTTGAGACACTTGTGATTTAGGGCTATATAAATAAACATTGATTGATTGATTGATTGATATATACAGATGGATACTTCGTAATGTCCAGGGATATATCACTGCTGGACGATAAGCATAAGCACTATTTCCTCTGTGTCTGCACTCTAACTTAAATGTATATTCATGTGACCTCTGGGCGGCATGCGAGCTTTTGGAAAGGGGATCGACTGGACCGCATGTTTTCATAAATAACTTTTTTATTTTGCAAAATTTTGGGTAGATTAGCTGTATGTTACAGATACAGTATGTGGCTTGTAGCGTCAGGCGTCAGGGTTTTGTGTTGCCTAAAAGTTGCCAGCAATGTATGAATGTGGACAATTAAACAATTCAAACCCTATTTATGGCTGCTGTTTAATTTCAACCAGGGCCAAACAGAGACAAGGATCAAGGGGGATTATGTGGAACAACATGGACCAAAAGAGAGTATGAATAAAGAGACAAAAAAATGTCCGATTATTTTTCCCCACCGGCATAGCTGAAAACAAAAGCTTTCTCAGTTTTCCTACAATCACAACACCCCCCACCCGTGGTATTTCCCCAGGAACCTTCCCACATTGTCAAAACAATCCAGCCAGTGCACTCATTATGGCCAGTAGGCATCCGGCGATGATGTCTACACACCAATACAGTGGCAGTGAGTAAACCCTCTACCTCTGCCTGTTGCAACAAACTCCCACATTTGCTTGAACTTTCTCCATTTTGTACATTGGAACTCCTACTACTCATCACTGAAGTGTTTATGGAATTGGGGGTATAGTCAGAAGTTGCTGAAGAAAAAAAGACAAAGCATCATCAATGTAGCATGCTTAGCAACAAAAAGGTTACATGGTTCAGGAGGGAATAGTAGTTGAAGGTAAAATGTCAACCAACTGCTGCTGAGTAAC